>NC_058088.1:105840587-106140587 GCF_014858855.1 Bufo gargarizans
AGCCAAAAGTGACACCTGTGCTGGCCAGGAGGATAGTTAGAGAGGTGAAAAAGAATCCAAGGATCACCACCAAGGCCATCCTGCTGAATATGGGCTCCGCTGGTGGCAATGTCTCAAGGCAGACAATCCAACGGACACTGCAGACTGCTGGGTTCCACTTCTCCAGATATAGCACACAAAAGCTCACTTGGCCTTTGCAAAAGCTCATCTGGACAAAGAAGAAGACTTCTGGTCTTCTGTGTTATAGTCAGATGAAACAAAAATTGAATTGTTTGGTCACAATGATGTTTCCTTCATTTGGCGTAAAAAAGGAGAAGCCTTTAACCCAAAGAACACCATCCCCACTGTCAAACATGGTGGTGGGAACCTAATGCTTTGGGGGTGTTTTTCAGCCAATGGACCAGGGAACCTAATCACAGTAAACGGCACCATGAAAAAGGAGCAATACATGAGAATTCTCAACGACAACATCAGGCAGTCTGCAGAGAAACTTGGCCTTGGGCACCAGTGGACATTTCAGCATGACAATGGCCCAAAACACACAGCAAAAGTGGTGAAGAAATGGTTAGCAGACAACATTAACGTTTTGGAGTGGCCCAGCCAGAGTCCAGACTTGAATCCAATTGAGATTCTGTGGAGGGAGCTAAAGATCAAGGTGATGGCAAGAAGACCCTCCAACCTAAAAGATTTGGAGATCATACATGCAAAAAGCTGGTCTGCAATTATAGGAAGCGTTTGATTGCTATAATAGCCAATAAAGGCTTTTCTATTGATTATTGAGAAGGGTATGAATAATTTTGGACTGGACACTTTTTGCTAAAATGTAAATAAAAGCTGAGAAATGTTATTTTTTTTCACAATAATGCCTCTTGTACATCGTCTTATTATGTTTGGGGAGACACCTATGTCATTTCCCGTCAAAAAATTACTTGCTGGTTGAATAAAAGTAGCTTAAAGTCAAAATTTGCCAGGGGTATGAATAATTATGGGCAGCACTGTATATATATATATATATATATATAGAGAGAGAGAGAGAGAGATAGAGAGAGAGAAAGAGGGGGGGCAGCAGTCAGTGTGGCACATGAACAGAAGAGAGAGAGAGTTTCTAAGGCATAAAATGGGCCACTTTAGAGCTGTTTTTCTAATAGAAATGTAAGATTTTAGTAATTAAAGTATATTATAAAAATGGTCAGTTTCCCTGCCCCTACACATTACAAAAAGAATGACAGTTACACTTAAAAGTCACCCTGGGATGAAAAAATTCAAACAACTTGCAGCGTTCAGTAAAAGTTCGGGTTCAGTGTTCTGCGAGTTAATGACGCTTTATGAAAGGCTGCAGAGCAGCCAATCAACAAGCTTTTAACACATGTGCCCTTAGAATCCATTACCTACTATTGGCATGGCTGTGATTGGCCAGTGCAGCATGTGACCCAGCCTCTATATAAGCTGGAGTCACGTAGCACTGCACGTCACTCTGCTCTTATTAGTGTAGGGATAGGATGCTGCTGCTGTGAGGGAGAGAATAGGAAAGAATCAGTTATCTGAAGAAGTGTTTGTTAACTCTGCAATCTACAGCGATTTTGTTTTGTGTGTGCAGTGCACAATTTTTTTACCCTGCCCTGAGCCCAATGACACAGAAAAATAACTTTTATCCGTCTGTTAGTTAGGTGGGCGTCGGCGGCCATTTTATGCAAGTTCAGTGCACTAGCAAAGATTATTTGCATTTCTGACAGTGAAATACAAACTTGAAATACTGCAATTATATTCTGGGTTTAAAAAAAACACCCATTTTTTGCAACACCCTACATCTGGTGCCTTTGCTGCATTTGTCACAGTGAAATACAAGCGTTAGATAGTGCTGTTATATTCTGGTATTAAAAAAACACCCATTTTGTGCAAGATAATACATTTGCAGGCCTTTGCTGCATTTGTCACATTCCAATACAAGTGTTAGATACTGCTATTACATTCTTGTTTTTTAAAAAAAAACACCCATTTTGGGCAAGATAATACATTAGCGGCCTTTGTTGCATTTGTGACAGTCAAATACAAACTTTAAAAACTGCTGTTATATTCTGGGTTTAAAAACACACCAATTATTTGCAAGACCCTACATCTGGGGCCTTTGCTGCATTTGTCACAGTCAAATACAACCAATCAATACTGCAGTTACATTGTTGGTTGACAAATTCAAAAGTTTTGTGACCGTAAAATAATTATATAAAATTTGCCTGTTGTGTGACCTCAAATATTTTTTCCTCAGTTAACTTAATTGTTGACTATTGGCGATTACATTGTCGCCTGACAAAAACCATCTGTTAGTTTGGTGGGTGAACGCAAAGAATGAGGAGAGCGTCAAATAAGGGACTTCGCCCCAGTCGTGGTGCTGCTGGTGGAGCTCCTGTTGCAGGGAGAGGACGTGGTCGATCTGTGCCAGCTACACGCACAAGTGAAACACCTTCCTCAGGTGCGAGTAGGCGACAGAACCTTCAGCGTTATTTGGTAGGGCCAAATGCGGCTCTACGAATGGTAAGGCCAGAACAAGTACAGGCGATAGTAGATTGGGTGGCTAAAAGTGCCTCCAGTTCCTTCACATTGTCTCCCACCCAGTCTCCTGCTGAAAGATCAGAGTTGGCACCTGCAGCCCATGTCCATCAGTCCTTCACCTCACCCCCTTGGAAATCAGCCAAGCAGTCTGGGCCCCAAATCATGGAGCAATCTCTTCTGCTTTTTGATGACTCTGCTAGCAGGGTTTCCCAGGGCCATACACCTAGCCCTGCCCCAGTAGTGGAATAGATTGAGTGCACCGATGCCCAACCACCTATGTTTCAGGATGAGTACATGGGAGAACCACCACAGCACGTCTCCGATGATGACGAAACACAGGGGCCAACTGCTGGGGCTTTCTGCAGTGTGCAGACCGACAAGGAGGGCAGAGGTGAAGACTGGGTAGAAGATGATGTGGAGGACGATGAGGTCCTTGACCCCACATGGAATCAAGGTCATGCGAGTGACCTGTGTAGTTCGGAGGAAAAGGCGGTGGTCGCACAGAGCCAACAACACAGCAGAAGAGGGAGCATGGTTCTACTGCCCACCACAGCAAGGGACAAAGCACACCAAAGCCAGCTCCAAGGAGTTCCCTAGCGTGGCAGTTCTTCAGACAATGTGCTGACAACAAGACACGAGTGGTTTTGCATGCTGTGCAATCAGAGCCTGAAGTGAGGCATAAACGTTCTGAACCTGAGCACAACCTGCATGACCAGGCATCTAAGTGCAAAGCACGAGCTGCAGTAGAGTAGACACCTCAAAAACAAAGAAAGGTCTCTGGCTCCTCCTGCTTCCTCTTTTGCTGCAGTCTCGGCCTCTTCATCCCTCTCTGCCACCCCGCAAACAGAGGATCTGCCAGCAACGCCACCACCTGGGTCACCAAGCAGCTCCACAATGTCCCATGGAAGCGTTTAACTCTCTATCTCCCAAACACTGGAGCAAAAGAGGATGTAACCCCCTACCCACCCGCGATCCCTGGCCCTGGATGCCAGCATTTCAAAATTACTGGCCTTTGAAATGCTGTCATTCCGTCTGGTTGAGATGGAGAGTTTTAAAAGCCTTATGGTGGTAGCTGTCTCACAGTACGTCGTGCCCAGCCGCCACTACTTTTCCAGGCTAGACATCCCATCCCTGCACAACCAAGTTGGGGACAAAATCAGGTGTCCACTGTGCAATGCCATCTGTGGCAAGGTCCACCTAACTACGGATAAGTGGACCAGTAAGCACGGTCAGGGACGTTATATCTTCCTAACAGCACACTTCGTAAATGCAGTGGCAGCTGGGCCTGAGGTGGATAGCAGTTTGGCGCATGTCCTTCCACCACCAAGGATTGCAGGGCGCTTCAGTTTGACTCCTGTTGCTTCCTTCTCCTACTCCGCTTCCTCATCCTCTACCGCCTCCTCATTCAGTCAGCATAATACCTTCACCACCAACTTCAGCACAGCCAGGGGTAAATGACAGCAGGCAGTTTTAAAACTTGTACATAAAATGTCCGGACCGCGCGTGTCATAAATAAAAGGTATAAAACAGAATTTTTTCTTTCTTTTTCTTCCTCCCTTCAAAAAGTAACCGAGGTCTGCAGATCTCCTATTAATGGATATCCTGCAACTTACAAAGAAAAACAATAGGGTAGATCCGTATGGTTGTTCGGCCCTGTGGTACACAGGTTGTACTTACACGGCACTCCTTCAATATCGAGCGTATCACAGGTTTCCTCGGCAGTTTAGGCTACTTTCACACTAGCGTTCAGAACGGATCCGTCTGCATTATATTGTCAAAAAATGTCTAAGTGTGAAATTAGCCTGAACGGATCCGTCCAGACTTTTACATTGAAAGTCAATGGGGGACGGATCCGTTTGAAGATTGAGCCATATTGTGTCATCTTCAAACGGATCCGTCCCTATTGATTACATTGTAAGTCTGGACGGATCCGCTTGCCTCCGCACGGCCAGGCGGACACCCGAACGCTGCAAGCAGCGTTCAGCTGTCCGCCTGTCCGTGCGGAGGCGAGCGGAGCGGAGGCTGAACGCCGCCAGACTGATGCATTCTGAGCGGATCCGCGTCCACTCAGAATGCATTAGGGCTGGACGGAAGTGTTCGGCTGTCCGCTTGTGAGCTCCGTTTGAAGGGGCTCACAAGCGGACAGCCGAACGCTAGTGTGAAAGTAGCCTATGTTGGTTCTCCGCAGGGAAGGTGCACGTTCACACACTGCTACACAGGGTTCAACCACGGGCTTGATTACAGCATACGCCTGGTGAGTCTACTGGGATTCCCAACTTTTTTAAATTCACAATTTTCTGTGGATACAAGTTGCTCCCACCATAGTGAAGCTCCGATAGCTATTTTAAAAAGGTTTATTAGTACATACTTACAAACATGCACTTAAAATCGCATAAAAATCCCAGCGTCTTTACTCCTTGCCCGACCCAGGTTTCGCTCCTTGAGCTTCGTCAGGGGCACACATCATCTTTCCCTCCCCCTTCTCTTTTATTTGGTAGGTAAGCATTAAACGAGCACCTGATCTGTTGCTCTAAACGCCTCCTCTATTTTCTGTACCATTTAACCCTGTGCTTGTATCCATTAGTTCTCAATGGGGAAATACCGCAGTGCTCTTAATCCTAATTCACATGGGGATGGTTGTATCATACACTTCTATCGTTTTTTTAAATTATTTTAAAACAGCTTGGAGATCAAACTCTACATTCAAGCCCCCCGGTTGCAATGTACTTAGTTCATATATCCACCTACTTTCTTTTTTATTGATTTTATCTAAAAAGCTACCTCCTCTACAATGGTTTTGTACCAGTTCTACCCCCATAAATTTTAATCCCTCTGGATTTTTTTGATGGTATTTTTTATAGTGCGCCGAGACGCCATGGCTTTCGAGCCCCTTCTTGATGTTCCTTATGTGCTCCTGTATTCGGACCTTGAGGGGTCTGATAGTACGTCCTACGTACTGGAGGCCACATGGGCACTCCAGTACATAAACGACCCCTTTACTATGGCATGTCATCTCTCCCACTACCTCCAGTTGTTTTCCTTTCACCACACTATTTACTGTGGTACTGTTTTGTATTCTCTCTGTTCTTTTTCTGTTTTTGCAGGCAAAGCAAAATCCACACCAGTTAAAATTGTTTTTCCTTTTTTTACGTATCTCCTCTGGTCGAATGGCACTATGTACTAATCTATTCTGTAAATTGGGTGCTCTCTTATAGATGACCAGTGGTTGTGCGGGAATTACAGGTCCAAGTACTGGATCATTTCTCAAAATGGGCCAGTTTTTTTTTATTGCGTTTTTTAGTTCCCCAGAGCATTGTGTGAACGGGGTTATAAAGGAGAAACGGAAATCTATTGTTTTCTTCTCTATTTTCAGGTTATTTGGGGTCTCCTCTCTTTGTTTTATTGTGTCTATTATGCATCTTTCCAATTTTTCATTCTCATATCCTTTTTCTAGAAAGCATTCTTTTATTATTTTGCTTTGTTCTTTAAACATAGCAGTGTCAGAGCAGTTGCGGTGGATTCTCTGGACCTGTCCCCTGGGTATATTTTGAAGCCAAGGGGCGTAATGGCAGCTGGTTAGATCTATATACCCATTGACATCGGTGGGCTTAAAAAAGGTCTTAGTTTTGAAGTATCCTTCTTTTATATATAGTAGTTAGGTCCAAAAAATCCACCGAAACCGAACTGACAGTGCCAGTGAAACTGAGGTTCCATTCTTGATTTTCTAGGCCCCCAATAAACGTTTCTAATTGATTTTTTTCTCCTTCCCATATAACCAGGCAATCATCGATATACCTTTTCCAGATTTTTAGTGTCCCACTTTTACCGCATTTATTCACCCTAGGGTCAATATAATATTTTTCCCACTTGGTCATAAAAATATTCGCGAAACTGGGGGCGAATTTCGCCCCCATCGCCGTTCCGACCTTCTGAAGGTAGAAATGGCCCTTAAACCAAAAATAGTTATGGTCTAAGCAGAATTCTACACAACGTACAATAAAATCTGCTTGTATTTTTGTCATATCAGGGTCATCATACAGGGTGTCTTTTATAGCTTGTAGTCCTTTATTTTTAGGTATGATAGTATACAAGGAGGATACGTCGATAGTAGCCATCCACGTATTCTCCTTGACCACCTGTAGGTCTTTAATCATTTTCACCACACAACCACTATCCTTTAGAAATGACGGGGCCAGGGGTACATATTTCTGTAAAAAATTGTCTATGTACTCCATGATCCTACTAGTCAGGGAATTAATCCCTGATACTATAGGTCTGCCTGGGGGGTTGGTCAGACTTTTGTGGATCTTCGGTAGCACATAGACAATTGGGGTCGTCGGTTCTTTTATATTCAGATAAGTATACCTTTGTCACTTCCATATTTGATTAATTCTTGTAATTTGGTCCTGTATTCTGGAAGAGAGTCTTTTTTCAACATTGCATAAGTTTTTGTATCTTTCAACTGCCTCAATACCTCTGCTTCATAGTCCTCAACATTCATCACCACTAGCCCCCCCCCCCCCACCCTTTATCTGCGGGCTTTATTATTATATTTTGATTATCTTGTAACATCTTAAGTGCATCTCTTTCTTTTTTGGTCAGATTACCTCCTTTATTTTTTGGTTTTATTTTTTCTAGATCGTTCAGAATGCTTCTCTTGAAAGTGTCTAGGCATTCAGTTATTTTTATTTTTTGGATAAAATTTAGATTTTTCTTTTAGGTCTGTATGTATATATTCTTTCTTCTGCTCCGCATTATTGAGGTTAGTAGTTCGCTCTTTCCCTAGAAAAAATTTGGCTATGTTTAGTTTTTTAATATATTTGTTTATATCAACAAAGGTATAAAACTTATGAAGGTTTTTCGATTGCGCAAATTTTAGTCCTCTTCTCAACACAGCCTTTTCAGTTTCTGACAAGGTGTGTTTGCAGATATTAAATATCCCATCATTCACACCTTGCTTTTTTTGTTCGCAGATTTAGTTTTTTTTTCTGTGTTTTTTCCCCCCTCTTTTTCCTCTACAAATCTTCTTTTTTGTGGTGTGTTGGTATTTTGTGTGGTTTTGTCGTACCTTTCCTGGACTCTCTGTGGTTTTACCTGCTCTTCCCTCAGTATGTACTAATAAACCTTTTTAAAATAGCTATCGGAGCTTCACTATGGTGGGAGCAACTTGTATCCACAGAAAATTGTGAATTTAAAAAAGTTGGGAATCCCAGTAGACTCACCAGGCGTATGCTGTAATCAAGCCCGTGGTTGAACCCTGTGTAGCAGTGTGTGAATGTGCACCTTCCCTGCGGAGAACCAACTAAACTGCAGAGGAAACCTGTGATACGCTCGATATTGAAGGAGTGCCGTGTAAGTACAACCTGTGTACCACAGGGCAGAACAACCATACGGATCTACCCTATTGTTTTTCTTTGTAAGTTGCAGGATATCCATTAATAGGAGATCTGCAGACCTCGGTTACTTTTTGAAGGGAGGAAGAAAAAGAAAGAAAAAATTCTGTTTCATACCTTTTATTTATGACACGCGCGGTCCAGACTTTTTATGTACATTCCTTGAAAGTGTAATCTACCCCACAACACTCCACGGACCTGCAGCATTTTGCAGACTGGTGATTAAGTACATTCTTTTACTGTAGTTTTAAAACTTATCTGTTTGGGGGTCAAACCCCACGCAGGAGCTGTGGACGGGCATGGAGCAACAGACCGATGAGTGGTTGGTGCCAGTAAGCCCTAAGCCTGGCCAGGTGGTGTGCGATAATGGGCAAAATCTCGTAGCAGCTCTGTGCCTAGCCGGTTTGACGCACATCCCTTGCCTGGCGCATGTTCTGAATTTGGTGGTGCAGAGGTTCCTTAAACATTAACCCGATATGTCAGAGCTGCTGCAGAAAGTGCAGGCTGTCTGTGGGCGCTTTTGACGTTCTCACCTTGCTGCTGCTGCTGCTCGCCTGTCAGCGCTGCCGCGTAACTTCCGCCTTCCCGCTCACCGCCTCATATGCAACATGCCCACAAGGTGGAACTCCACCTTGCACATGCTGGCCAGACTGTGCGAGCAGCAGCAGGTGATAGTGGAGTTTCAGCTGCAGCACGCACGGGTCAGTCGCTCTGCAG
Source organism: Bufo gargarizans (assembly GCF_014858855.1). Lineage (NCBI taxonomy): Eukaryota > Metazoa > Chordata > Amphibia > Anura > Bufonidae > Bufo > Bufo gargarizans. The sequence goes on from NC_058088.1 coordinate 105,849,245, forward strand.
AACAGCACCACTTCACCACCAATGACTGGGCCTCCATGTGAGACCTGTGTGCCTTGTTGCGCTGTTTTGAGTACTCCACCAACAAGGCCAGAGCCAATGAGGCCGTTCTCAGCGTTACTGTCCCACTTCTATGCCTCCTTAAAAAAGCACTTTGGGCGTTGATGGAAGAGGATCTGGCACAGGAGAAGGAGGAGGAGGAGGAGGAAGAGGGTTCATTTCATAGGGTTTCAGGCCAGTCATTCACAAGTGGCTCTGAGGGTGGGTTCCTGCACCCACAAACGCCAGATACACAATTGTCCAGCCAGGGCACAGTTCTGGAGGATGAAGAGGTGGAGGATGAGGAGGAGGAGATGGACGAGGAGGAACCGTGTTTACAGCCGGGTGGCACCAAAACCAGCTCATTGCCATCACTGGTGCGTGGCTGAGGGGATACAGAGGACACAGACGATACACCTCCCACAGAGGACAACTTTTCGTTGCCCCTGGGCAGCCTGGCTCACATGAGCGATTACATGCTGCAATGTCTCCGCAACGGCCGCCCAGTTGGACACATTCTAACTTGTGCTGATTACTGGGTGGCCACGCTGCTGTATCCCCATTACAAGGACAACGTACCGTCCTTAATTCTGTCACTGGAGCGTGATCGTAATATGCGCGAGTACAAGCTCACTCTGGAAGACGCGCTGCTAGTGGCATTCCCACCTCACAGTGGGGGCATAGTGGAAGCACAAGGCGAAGGCAGAGGAGGAGGAAGAGGTTGCCAACACAGCTGGGGCACCGCCAGCACCTCCGAATGGCAGGGTTAGCATGGCCGAAATGTGGAAAAGCTTTGTCAGCACGCCACAACAACCAGCACCACCAGCTGATATGGAACGTCTTAGCAATAGGCAGCATCTCAGCAACATGGTGGAGAAGTATGTGTGCACACGCTTATATGTACTGAATTATGGGTCTGCCCCCTTCAACTTCTGGGTCTCCAAATTGGGCACATGGCATGAGCTTGCTCTTTACGCCTTGGAGGTGCAGGCCTGCCCTGTAGCCAGTGTATTGTCTGAATGTGTGCTTAGCACAGCAGGGGGCGTTATCACAGACAAGTGCAGCCGCCTGTCCACAGCCAATGTCCACAAGCTCACGTTCATTAAAATGAACCAGGCATGGATCCCAATAGGACTTGTCCGTAGCTTGTGCAGAATAAACTTGTATACCGGCCTTACCCAGCCATTTTTATACTCCAGCGCAATTGCTCATTGTTGTATTTTTGATATTTCCCACTCTTTTGGGGTGTACCCTAATTCTAACAAAAAAATAATAAAGAGATTGCTGGTGGGGTGTCATGAAAGTGTCCCATGCCTTGGAGAGTGTTGCCCTGCATTTGTTGGAACTGCTGTGTGTATACCTTGTCTCCCTTCCTTGGTTGCCTAAGGAAGTACAGACTTCTGGTATTGCACCATTTTGCTTATCCTCTCCACCAGAGGAATGAGAGATAAGTTCTCTTTGTAGAGGGGGTTGAGAAGGGTGAACACCCAGTAATCCGTGTTACCTAAAATGCGTGTAACGCGAGGTCGCTGGAAAGGCAGCCTAACATGAAGTCAGCCATGTGTGCCAGAGTACCAACAGGCAAGACGTTGATGTCAACATCAGAATGACTCTCCATGTTCTCATAATCCTCCTCTTCTTCTGCCCATCCACGCCGAACAGATGGAATTAAAGTTCCATGGGTACTACCCTCTGTAGCAGAGGCAACTGTCTCCAGCTCCTCCTCCTCTTCATGGTCCAATTCGCGCTGAGAAGATGAACTGAGGGTGGTCTGGCTATCACCCTGTGTAATGTCCTCCCTCATTTCCTCATCTGCCACATTCAGAGCGTCGGCCTTAATTGTGAGCAGCGATCGTTTGAGTAGACACAGCAGTGGGATGGTTACGCTGATAATAGCGGTATCGCCACTAACCATCTGTAGGGATACATCAAAGTTTTTTAAAAACTCACAGAGGTCTGACATCAATTCCCACTCCTCGCTTGTGAATAGTGGCAGTTGACTAGTTGACTAGAAAGGCGACGACCATGTTGCAGCTGGTATACCACAACTGCCCTCTGCTGCTCACAAAGCCTGGCCAACATGTGGTACGTAGAGTTCCAGTGCGTGCTCACGTTGCACAAGAGTCGGTGAGCTGGAAGCCGCAAGCGCTGCTGCAGCGTTGACAGACCGGCTGAAGCTCTGGGCGACTTGCGGAAATGGGCACACATGCGGCGCGCCTTCACTAGAAGTTCTTGCAAATTGGGGTAGGTTTTGATAAGCCGCTGAACCACTAAGTTTAAGACGTGGGCTAGGCATGGGATGTGTGTCAGGTTGCCGAGCTCCAAAGCGGCCACCAAGTTACGGCCATTGTCCAACACAACCATGCTTGGTTGTAGGTTGAGTGGCGAGAGCCACAGCTCGGTCTGGTGCTCAGTCTGGTGCTGTTTGTCCCCTAAACAGATCAACTTCAGCACAGCCTGTTGACGCTTACCCACAACAGTGCTACACTGCTTCCAGCTAGCGACTGATAGCTGATTGCTGCTGGAGGTGGAAGTGGAGGAGGAGGCGCGGAGGAGAAGTGGGGGTTGTAGCCAGTAATATAGCTGCTGGCAGAGACACTGATGGACGTAGGGCCCGCAATCCTGGGAGTGGGTAGCACCTGTGCCATCACAGGGTTCAACTCACTCCCGGCCTCCACAACATTCATCTAGTGTGCCGTCAGGGAAATGTAGCGTATATTTGCGCTTGCATTATGGTCATTTGGACGCTGCGCTGGGACAGAGAAGTGGATGTTGTTGCTGATGGTTCATGCAAAGGGGCATCCGGGCCTGCGCCTTTGACAGGGGATTGGCCAGCAGTGCATAACACAGTGGAAGAGGAGGCAGTGGTGTGACCCTGCAGACCCAGATTGTGGACCCAGGTGTTTGGCCCACTTGTTAGGGTGCTTGGATGTCATGTGGCGGATCATGCAGGTGGTAATGGGGTTGTTAGTGTTCACGCCCCGGCTCATTTTGGTACGGCAGAGGTTGAAAACTACCACTCTTTTGTCGTCTGCACTTTCCTCAAAAATCGGAACACCTACCCCTTGGCAAGGTAGATTTATGCATAGGGGGGCTCGGTGTAACGGTGGTTGCGGGCTTGTTTGGTGTGGACCAACTTCTCCCTTTTGGAACCCCACTGCCTCTTCCAGCCTGTTGCGGTGCTGCGGCTCTCCCCCCCCCCCCCCTGTACTGCTGTCCTCGCTCGGCTTTTTTCCTTACCATGTTGGGTCAGTGACCTCATCGTCCACCACCTCCTCTTCCACTTCCTCACTCTGCTCATCCTCCTGACTTGACCTAACCACAACCTCAGTGATTGACAACTGTCTCATCATCATCCACTTTGTGAACGAATGATTGCCGTTCACCACCATCATCTTCTTGAGACTGTGAAGGCTCAAGAGGTTGGGAATCAGGGCATAATCTGTCAGGTCCCTCTTCAAGCATGCTGGGCGCGAGGGCAAAATGTAATAGTGGCGCTGGAAAGAGCTCCTCGTAATATCCGAGTGTGGGATCACTCATTTGGCAAGCCTCTCCATGGTGGGAGGAAGGATGATCAGAGTGAGGATTCGGTTGACCAGACTCTTGACTACAGAGACTGGACTTGGTGGAAGAGAGGGTGGTGCTTAACCGACTGGAAGCATTGTCTCAGCAATCCAACTGACCAACTGTTCGCACTGGCCGACTTGGACAGTGTTGTCCTGCGCCGCCCAGCTAAGTTGGACATAAAGCTGGGTACTGTGGGTGTTTTTTTTTTTGTGTTGCACTGGCAGCAGGCACAGTTTCATTGCACCTAGGGCCACAGCCTCTGCATGCACAATCAGCATCACACCCACTTCACCATCCCTTAGTGCTCGCCTTCTTCATATTAATGGTTTTGTCACTAGATGTGGCGCAGATTGTGTTACTGTCCGCTAAAGACACTATTTTCAGATGCAGAACAGTATATGTCACAGAAACCCACAGATTATGGACACTATATTAGACCCAGATTATTGGAATTTTCAATACAGACACTGTTTTCTGATGTAGTAAAGCATTGGTTACAGAACATCACAGATTATCAACACTATATTAGGTCCAGATTATTGGAATCTGCAATTCAGACACTGTTTTCTGATGTAGTACAGTATTGGTTACAGAACACCACAGATTATGGACATTATATTATGCCCAGATTATTGGAATCTGCAATACAGACACTGTTTTCTGATGTAGAACAGTGTTGGTTACAGAACACCACAGAATATGGAAACTATGTTAGGCCCAGATTATTGGAATCTGCAATACAGACACAGTTTTTTGATGTAGCAAAGTATTGGTTACAGAACACCACAGATTATCAACACTATATTAGGTCCAGATTATTGGAATCTGCAATTCAGACCCGGTTTTTGATGTAGTACAGTATTGGTTACAGAACACCACAGATTATGGACACTATATTAGGCACACAGATATTTACAAAACACCAGTAACTTAATATGTGTGTCAGCATATAATGATTCACCAAATATATAAACACACATATATTGTAAATTCAATCTTTATTATTTAAGAATATATATAAATATATAATTGTGGACAGATTACATTAATGGCAGTGATTACAAGACAATACTGCGACAACACAAAAGGTTCCCCGCTTACATCACTCCTGCTGGTGACAGTACAATATTTGCAGGATCTATGAACAATATCAATAATACTGTTGTACCGTCAGTAATAACTGTTAAATTCCGGATTCCCATTAGTTAACTGTGCTGGTCAAAATCAATTAATTATCACCCTTTTATACTATCAGAGCTGAGTTTATAATCCATTACCTGGAGTTACCTAGGCATACTTTCATGTATATTATCATACGACAGCTCAATACATGATGACACTACATGACCTATGTATTCTAATATCAACAGTGATATCACATTATCCAATCACAGGTATCAGAAAGATGTAATAAATATATAGTATGTGTATGCGCTGTTTAGAGCACAAAACATAACGTAAAAAAAAGAACTCTTGTCATATATTCCTATAAAGGTTACCCGCTATTAAAGTCTCCAAAAAGAGGATGCTTACATATCCATAATCTTAGTACAACATCCATAAATACTTAAATGGCAGAAAGGGGCATGTAAGCCATGGTTTGAAAGAAGTGTAAAACTTACATAGCACAGAAAAGTATATACCAGGAGTGAGGGGAGGGCTCCAACCCCGACGCGTGTTTCGCCTTTGCTTCCTCTTCCTCATATGTAACCCAAAATAGCAGAAATAAAACTAGCTTTTTTTTTAATATAAAGATAAATCCTCATAAGTAAACGATCTCAGAATCTCTTGGATAAGTAAAAGCGTTCCAGAGTTATTACCACATAAAGTGAAACATGTCAGATTTTCAAAATGTGGCCTGGTCCTAATGGTGAAAACTGACTAGGTCTTGAAGTGGTTAATAAGAGACACATGGAGGTTCAAAATGAATAACACCATGTGCCTCATATTAACCCCTTCCCGACCTATGACGTACTACTACATCATGGGAACCACTGCTTTCCCACAATTTGACGTAATAGTACGTCACAGCGCGGGCAAGTGATCAAAACTGCTATTATTGTGCTAAAGTGAAAAAAATAAAAAAAGTATGCATATTAGGTATTTTCACGTCCGTAACAACCAGCTCTATAAAAATATCCCATGACCTAACCACTCAGGTGAACACTGTAAAAAAAAAACAGTGTAAAAAAAAAAGCTATTTTTGTCACATTATATCACAAAAATTGCAACAGCAAGTGATCAAAAAGGCGTATGCGCCCCAAAATAGTACCAATCAGACCGACACCTTATCCCTCAAAATATGAGACCCTACCTAAGAGAATCATTCAAAAAATGACTATGGAGACACTAAAATATCATTATTTCGGTTTCAAAAATGCTATTATTAAATAAGAAAAAGTTGACATTTTAGGTATTGCCACGTGCTTAACGATCTGCTCTATAAGAAAAGTCACATGACTAGTGTTGAGCAAACTTCTGTTTTAAGTTCGGCGTCTGAAGTTCGGGTTTAGGTTATCGAAGTATCCCGTTATGGATTTGGCTACCACGGACCATAACAGAATTTAGAATCCATAACGGGATACTTCGATAACCCGAACCCGAACTTTAGACGCCAAACTTAAAACACAAGTTCGCTCAACACTACACATGACCTAATCCCTCAGGTAAACGCTGTAAAAATAAAAAATCAAAACGGTGCCAAAACATCCATTTTTTTAAATGGGATATGGCATCTAAAAACCAGTTCAGCTTAATTTGCCTTCCAAAAACCATATGGCGTTCCTTTCCTACTGCGCCCTGCCGTGTGCCCATACAGCAGTTTACGATCATATGTGGGGTGTTTATGTAAATCGCAGATTCAGGGTTATAAATATAGAGTTTTATTTGGCTGTTAACCCTTGCTTTGCTACTGGAAAATGGATTAAAATGTAAAATCTGCCAAAAAAGTGAAATTCTGAAATTTCATCTCCATTTCCATTAATTCTTGTGGAACACCTAAAGGGTTAACAAAGTTTGTAAAATCAGTTTTGTATACCTTGAGGGGTGTAGTTTCTAAAATGGGGTCATTATTGGGTGGTTTCTATTATGTAAGTCTCACAAAGTGACTTCAGACCTGAACTGGTCCTTCAAAAGTGGGTTTTGGAAATTTTCCGAAAGATTTCAAGATTTGCTTCCAAACTTCTAAGCCTTCTAACGTCCCACAAAAAAATAAAATGTAATTTTCAAAATGATCCAAACATGAAGTAGACATATGGGAAATGTGAAGTAATTACAGTTTTTTGAAGGTATTACTATCTATTATAAAAGTAGAGAAATTTAAATTTGCAAATTTTTCCCAATTTTGGGTAAATTTGGTATGTTTTTATTAATAAAAATATATATTTTTTAAACTAATTTTACCACTGTCATGAAGTACAATATGTGTCGAGAATACAATCTCAGAATGGCCTGAATAAGTAAAAGTGTTTTAAAGTTATCACATAAAGTGACACATGTCAGAATTGCAAAAAATGGCCTGGGCAGGAAGATGAAAACAGGCACGGGGTTGAAGGGGTTAATAGTAACTCCATTATGTACTGTGGCGAAACCAACCTCGCCACTGGGTTTTGGAGAGGGCTGTTTAAAAGCCTCTTGCCTCAGGATTATGGCCCATAGTAACTTTAAAGGAGAAAACAGACCGGCCGCACAGCTTAAATCTGTCTGTAGAATTGTATTTTATGTTATTATGCGTTCGGTTAAATTGTATGTTATGTGAGGGCACCCAGATAGCTAATATTATTGTATTTAGTGTATTCTGAGTGCCAGTCACCTAATGATATGCACTCAGACTTGAGCTATCTGGGGATATGTTAAATGTCTGTGTTTGCTGTGGGGGTGTGCCATTGTGTGTTTAGGGTGGTGATTCCTGTCCTGTTGTCTCCACATGTGTATTGGTGATCTCCCCTTTGTCCTGAGAGATAATTGGATTGTCTTCGGTCGTCTCCCAGGCAGAGAGGAGGAAACCATGATGCATTGTGGGGATATGTTGTATCTGTTCTGTGTCGCAATCTCCCTTCTGGTCCTCTAGGGGGCGGGAACGATTGGTTGCTGTATTTGCATTGTGTGTGTTGTGAATTACTGATTGGTTGGATTTCAAAACCCTGTGGGCAGTACTATGTTTGGTTTTTATCAATAAAAGAGGCTGTACTTGAAGTACAGTCAGATCACTGCTGACCCTCAAGACGGAGCCTTGTCTCGTTATTGGCGGGGATTCCTTGTATGCTGTTGGAGACTGATTGCCAGGAGTGTAAGCTGACTGATACGCTTTTCCTGTTCGTCTGCCGGCAGCTATTCCGCGAGGTTCCAGTTTGGAGTGCTATTTTGTATCCAGTTCAGGGAGGTTGGTGTTCTGCAGTAGCTGTGCCTGTCTCTCGGAAAGGGGCATATCGCCTAAACGGATTTTAACCCCTTGTCTGCTGAAACGGTGCCGTTACATTGGTGGCAAGCAGCGGGATCGTTCCTACAGCCAGAAGGACAGCTACAGGAGACACCATTTCTGTGGATTCTACAATTTAAGGGCAACGCATGTCCCAGTACAGCGACCCTAAAAGCACCAGGATGGAACCAGCAGTGTTATACGAGGAGGAGGACCTGGATGGCCGGGATGCATTAAGGAAAGGCATCTGGTACCAGGCCCTGGATAATGTACAATACCAGCGAGGTGAGAGTCTCCCCAGTGAAGAGCAGCGGTTGCAGAAGCAAGTGGCCCTGCGGATGCCCTTCCTGGGAGAGCAGCCCCTGGAGGAATGGGTGAAGGAACTAGAGCACCGGGTATGGCAGGAGCTATGGCTGGAGGATGCCTACCAGGCGCTTTGGTGGTATGTGGCACAGTTTATACCCTGGACAGCTGAGCATGACAAGCCAGAGGGAGAGGAGTTTGATGGTCCTGGCTTGTTATGGGAGTCCTTTGCAGAGCCTGACTTCGGGAGCCCTGCACAGTCCAGACTTCAGGACATTTTCTATGAGAGGGAGGCTAGGCAGAATTGGGATGACCCCCATGAGGTAGAGCAAGACCTGGCTCACCTAGCAACCCTGGAGTGGGAACTGGAGCAGGACTACCGAGATCTCTTCCACTCCATTGGAAGGCTCAGCAGGACAGCAAGAAGTCAGACCCAGGTCCAGAGCCCTTCAGCTGGGAGGATATAGTTGATGTTTACTGGGAAGAACCCCAGGTGGCCGGTGGAGATGGGACCGAGGTCTCTCCACCGGTCCTGCAGGGAATTGGGAGCCTAGTCTCCATTCCCCAGCGGCAGGCTGAGTTACAGGGGGCAGAGGTAGTTGTTCCTGCCCCCCAGCAGCAGCATGATTTTTTGGAAATTGGGAGCCGAGTCTCCATTCCCCAGCGGCAGATGGAGTTACAGGGGGCAGAGACAGTCGGTCCTGTCCCCCAGCGGCAAAGTGTCCTACAGGGAATAGAGAGCCCAGTCTCCTTTCCCCAGCAGCAGGACACTGTATTGGGAGCGGAGGCGGTCGGTCGCCCTCCCCAGCGGCTGGAAGTATGTATGGGAGAGGAGCTCGTTACCCCCTCTCCCCAGCGGCAGCTTAACGCACCAGGGGGAGACAGTAAGCACCACAACTGTGCAGATGGGACCGTGGTCTCTGCACTTACAGCACAGGGGGTAGGGACAGTTGTTCCTGTCCCCCAGCAACAGGGCAGTTTAGCCAAAGGGGAGACAGTCGGTTTCCCCCTCCAACAACCAGACTCCAACCAGGCTTCTTCCGTGGTAACGCTGGCACCAGGGCAGAGTACCGCTGATCCCTGCCCACAAAGCAACCTCCACTCCAAGCCAGGGAGCAACTCAGAGACCGGGAGTACCAGCTACCAATATAACCTTGGTGGATTCACTGGACAGAGACAGCCTACTAAATTCTAACAGGTCCAGTATTGGGTTGTGGGTGGGCTGCCAGACTAACTCAGGTACCGACCGGCGTGAGGTCAGGTATCTGGTTAGTCTTCCCTGGGGGGGGGGAGATGTGTGGCGAAACCAACCTCGCCACTGGGTTTTGGAGAGGGCTGTTTAAAAGCCTCTTGCCTCAGGATTATGGCCCATAGTAACTTTAAAGGAGAAAACAGACCGGCCGCACAGCTTAAATCTGTCTGTAGAATTGTATTTTATGTTATTATGCGTTCGGTTAAATTGTATGTTATGTGAGGGCACCCAGATAGCTAATATTATTGTATTCATGTATTCTGAGTGCCAGTCACCTAATGATATGCACTCAGACTTGAGCTATCTGGGGATATGTTAAATGTCTGTGTTTGCTGTGGGGGTGTGCCATTGTGTTTTTGGGTGGTGATTCCTGTCCTGTTGTCTCCACATGTGTATTGGTGATCTCCCCTTTGTCCTGAGAGATAATTGGATTGTCTTCGGTCGTCTCCCAGGCAGAGAGGAGGAAACCATGATGCATTGTGGGGATATGTTGTATCTGTTCTGTGTCGCAATCTCCCTTCTGGTCCTCTAGGGGGCGGGAACGATTGGTTGCTGTATTTGCATTGTGTGTGTTGTGAATTACTGATTGGTTGGATTTCAAAACCCTGTGGGCAGTACTATGTTTGGTTTTTATCAATAAAAGAGGCTGTACTTGAAGTACAGTCAGATCACTGCTGACCCTCAAGACGGAGCCTTGTCTCGTTATTGGGGGGATTCCCTGTATGCTGTTGGAGACTGATTGCCAGGAGTGTAAGCTGACTGATACGCTTTTCCTGTTCGTCTGCCGGCAGCTATCCGCGAGGTTCCAGTTTGGAGTGCTATTTTGTATCCAGTTCGGGAGGTTGGTGTTCTGCAGTAGCTGTGCCTGTCTCTCGGAAAGGGGCATATCGCCTAAACGGATTTTAACCCCTTGTCTGCTGAAACGGTGCCGTTACATGTACCTACTCACATAATGTACAACATGAGGTTCATGGTGGAATCATTTACTATTAAAGTGAGGAACAAATAATAACCATGTGCCTCACATTAAGGCCTCATGCACACGACCGTTGTCTTATTCCGTGTCCGTTGTTCCGTTTTTCGTGATTTTCTGCGGACCCACTTTCAATGGGTCCGTTGAAAACTCGGCTAAGGCACTGTTTGTCATCCGCTTCCGTGATCCGTGGTTCCAGTCCGTCAAAAAAATATAACCTGTCCTATTATTTTCACGGAAAATGGTTCGCGGACCCATTCAAGTCAATGGGACCGCAAAAAAACACGGAGGCACACAAGATTCTCACCCGCGTCCGTTTTTTTTTCCTATCATTTGCATGGCAAACCTGTCTTAGATTTTTTTTAACTTTCCTTTATGTCTGGTGATCCTCCAAAAATAAAGCAAGACACATGGAAAAAAAAAAACGGAAACGGATCATGGAACAACGGAACCCCATTTTGCGGAATGGAACACAACAACGGTCTTGTGCATGAGGCCTAATAGTAAGTAACTCAATCATGTGACTCACATTAACCCCATATTGCCCATTATGTGAGGAGGTACATGATAGAGTTACTTACTATTAGGCCTCGTGGCCGTATTGCAGCCCGCAAACAGCCTATTCACTTGAATGGGTCCGCAATACAGAGCTGCGGTGTGGAACGGAGACACGGAACCCCATGGAAGCACTACGGAGTGCGTCCGTGGTCTTTCTGTCCATGCCTCCGGACCGCAAAAAATTTAACATGTTCTATTTTTTTGCGGTGTGGACGGTACACGGACCCATTCAAGTTGAATAGGTCTTGATCAGTCCTAGTCGCCACATGGACGTTTTCCGTATATTTGGGACCACAAATTGTAGTGCCCAATGCACAGAACAGCGGCACAATGGCAGTGTGCATGAGGCCTTAATGTGAGGCATGTAGTTTTATCATTTTGGATCTCCATGTGCCTCACATTAATAGTAAGTAATCCCATCATATACCTTACATTGCCCACTATATGAGGAGGTACATGATGGGGTTATATATTATTAATGTGAGGCACATAGAGGTCCAAATTTATGAAACTATGTGCCTCATGTTAATAGTAAATAACCCAACTTCCGGTTCCGGCGCCGCCATGTGAGGACGCAGCGCACGGATCTCCTGCTTACCGCTGAACACCGCTTCCACTTCGCAGCGCAGGGAGCTGCTTTTCAGCCCTGAGGGACGTCCGGCTGGCACCACTTACCTGCACCAGGGCGCCGATGGAAATATATCTCCTCCGGAACGGGCAGAAAGTCACAGGTGCGCAGCAGCTAGCAGCCTCACAGGACGCGGCAAAGATGGCGGACAGCCAGCCGCTGATATTCCGGGAGGAGGGCTCCCAAAGCATCCAGGGAGATGGGTCCCCCCTAGGTAGCTCGGCCCCACTGGACTACAAACAGCTGGCCATAGAGGTGGCAATGCGCATAATGCCTGACATCCAGAAGACACTGGAGACGACGATACTGTCCTCTTTTAACTCCCTGAGGGAGGAAGTGAATCAGACCAGCATGCAGGTGGGGGCCCTGGAGAAAGAGCTGCGTTCTTTGCAGCAGCAAGTGGGGGGCTCTGAATCTGTTATGAAATCACAGCAGCATGCCCTGGAGTACCTGGTTTTAAGGTGGATGACCTTGAGAACAGGTCCCGCCGCAATAACCTGAGGGTGGTGGGTCTGCCTGAGTCCATTAAACAACCAGACCTCTTGGATTTATGTGAGAGGGAATTGCCTGAGGCCCTGGGTTTGAACTTTTTCTGCCGGGTGGAACGCGCCCACAGGATTGGCCCGGAAAGGGGCACCACAATTGACTCTAAGATGGAGTCTCCCCGCGGTGGGGATGGACGACCTCGTCAAGTCATATTTAAATTGCTGGACTTTAATGACAAGGTGGCCCTGCTCCGCAGCTTTCGCAAGAGACGGCATCAGGTAACCATCAGGGGGCATAGGATTTTACTTTTTGAGGATTTCTCGGCTGAGGTGGTGAAAAAACGCAAGGCTTTTAGTCCTGTTTGCACCGCACTCTACCAAAGGGACATTAGTTTTTAACTACTTTTCCCTGCGGTTCTGAAGATCCATCAAGCACATGGAGAGACTGTTACCTTTAGGTCCCCCTCTGAGGCTGAGGAGGCCTTAGACGAGATTTTAGATTCAGAACCACATGACGCCGCCCTCTCTCTTCAGCGGCCCACTCCGAAGGGCCCATCGGAACCTACTGTTCGCCAAGGGAATGACCGTTTGCTGAATGGCTCAGAAAGGCACTCCAGAAGAGGATGTGTCACGGAAGGTGTACAGGAAACAAGACAACACAAAATGAATATACGACTCACTGGATCCCAAACTAAGGAACAAAAAGGGAGACCCCTGCATCAGACCTGGCACTCTCCCTGACTGCTCAGCCTATGCGAAAATCCCAATGGTAGATGATCGCATATCCTCGTACCTCGACTGTATAACACCTGAACACCCTATAATAGTGAGGGGACACGACCACAGGCTCCCTACACTAGATACGGAGGGAGTCAGGGTCACCTGGGATCCAGCAAACAGAAAAACACAAATGAATGCACAACACTTATATTGTAGAAGACTGGGAAGTAGGATCAGCATGCACACACACTCCAGGAAATAATATAAACCGCAAAGTGATGCACTATGGGGAGAAATTTAAAGGGATGCAATCAGTACAACTACATGACAGCTGAGAGAGGCTAACGAGATGAGGAACTGAAAGCAAAACAAAGGAAGCTCAAGGAGGAGGTTCTGAAAGGCATCTGTCAGAGCTTCTCAGATGTCTGGTGGTGACAGTACCCCTCCTTCTACGAGTGGACTCCGGACACTCAGAGCCCACCTTCTCAGGATGGGACATATGGAAAGCCCTAATGAGACGAGTGGCCTTAATGTCCGTCACTGGGACCCACATCCTCTCCTCAGGACCATAACCCTCCCAATGAACGAGGTACTGGAGAGAACCGCGGACAACACGAGAATCCACAATCCTAGAGACCTGAAATTCAAGATTACCATCAACCATAATCGGAGGAGGAGGCAAAGACGAGGGTACAATGGGTTGGACATAAGGTTTTAATAAGGACTTATGAAAAACATTATGGATCTTCCAAGTCTGAGGAAGATCAAGACGGTAGGCAACAGGATTGATGACAGACAAGATTTTGTAAGGCCCAATAAACTTAGGACCCAACTTCCAGGAGGGAACCTTCAATTTGATATTCTTAGTAGACAACCACACCAGATCACCAACATTCAGGTCCGGACCAGGCACACGTCTCTTATCTGCCACACGCTTATATCTCTCACTCATGCTCTTTAGATTATCCTGAATCTTTTGCCAAATAGATGACAAAGACGAGGAGAATCTGTCCTCATCAGGTAAACCAGAAGACCCCTCTCCCGAGAATGTCCCAAACTGCGGATGAAACCCATATGCACCAAAAAATGGTGACTTATCAGAGGACTCCTGACGACGGTTATTTAAAGCAAACTCAGCAAGGGACAAAAAAGAACACCAATCCTCCTGATTCTCCGCCACAAAACAGCGCAGATATGTCTCCAGATTCTGATTGACGCGCTCTGTCTGGCCATTCGACTGCGGGTGGAAAGCAGAAGAGAATGACAACCGAACCCCCAAGCGAGAACAGAAAGCCTTCCAGAATCTGGAAACAAACTGCGTGCCCCTATCAGAGACTATGTCTGAAGGAATACCATGCAATTTGACAATGTGATCAATAAATGCCTGCGCCAGCATCTTAGCATTGGGCAAGCCAGGAAAAGGGATGAAATGCACCATTTTGCTAAAACGGTCCACCACCACCAGAATCACAGTCTTCCCCGAGGAACGAGGCAGGTCCGTAATGAAGTCCATGGACAGATGTGTCCAAGGACGGGAAGGAATGGGTAAGGGAAGGAGAGGACCTGATGGCCGTGAATGAGGGACTTTGGCACGAGCGCAGGTCTCGCAGGCTGCCACAAAACCCTCAACCGACTTACGAAGCGCCGGCCACCAGAATCTCCGAGCGATGAGATCCACTGTGGCTCTTGCCCCCGGGTGCCCAGCAAGGACCGTATCGTGGTGTTCCTTAAAAATCTTGTGTCTTAAAGCGAGAGGCACAAACAACCTCCCAGGAGGACAAAGATCAGGAGCCTCTGACTGGGCTGCCTGCACCTCTGCCTCCAATTCAGGAAAAAGAGCAGAGACCACCACACCTTCAGCCAAAATGGGACCCGGGTCTTCAAAATTCCCACCTCCCGGAAAACAACGTGACAGGGCATCTGCCTTCACATTCTTAACCCCAGGGCGGAACGTGACAACAAAATTAAACCTTGAAAAGAACAAAGACCATCTGGCCTGTCTCGGGTTCAGACGCTTGGCTGACTCCAAGTAGGCTAGATTTTTATGGTCAGTAAACACGGTAATAGGGTGTCTGGCTCCCTCTAGCCAATGGCGCCATTCCTCAAAAGCCAACTTGATGGCCAACAACTCCCTATCTCCCACATCGTAATTTCTCTCTGCGGAGGAGAGTTTCTTCGAGAAAAAGGCACACGGTCGCCATTTGGCAGGAGAGGAACCTTGAGACAAGACCGCACCCACACCCACCTCAGAAGCATCAACCTCAACTATGAAGGGTAGAGAAATATCAGGTTGTACCAAGATGGGAGCGGAAGCAAAACTCTCCTTGATATTAGAAAAGGCCTTACGCGCCTCTACCGACCAGGAAGAAAAATCTACCCCCTTTCTGGTCATATCAGTGAGTGGTTTAACAACAGAGGAATAATTCAAAATAAACTTCCTGTAATAATTGGCAAAGCCCAAAAAACGCATCAGCGCCTTCTGATTCTCAGGAAGCTCCCACTCAAGCACAGCGCGGACCTTCTCGGGGTCCATGCGAAAACCAGAAGCGGAGAGAAGAAACCCCAGAAATTGAATTTCTGGAACCGCAAACACACATTTTTCCAGTTTAGCGTACAATTTATTCTCCCGCAGGATGAGCAAGACCTGACGTAAGTGTTCCTTATGAGTTTTGAAATCAGGAGAAAAAATCAAAATGTCATCCAAATACACTAATACAAATTTCCCCATTAAATGATAAAAAATGCTGTTCACAAAATGCTGAAAAACGGCTGGAGCATTCATCAAACCAAAAGGCATAACCAAATTCTCAAAATGGCCCTCAGGGGTATTGAAGGCCGTCTTCCATTCGTCTCCTTCTCTGACCCTGACCAGGTTGTATGCCCCTCTTAGATCTAATTTGGAAAAAACTTTAGCCCCAACAATCTGGTTAAACAGGTCCGGGATCAGAGGAAGCGGATAAGGGTCACGAATTGTGATACTGTTCAGCTCCCTGAAATCCAGACAAGGTCTTAAAGAACCATCTTTTTTCTTAACAAAGAAAAAACCAGCGGCAACAGGTGACTTCGAGGGTCGTATGTGTCCTTTTCTCAGACTCTCAGAGATATAAGCACGCATAGCGACCCTTTCAGGTTGGGAGAGATTGTATAAACGAGATTTAGGCAGCTTGGCGCCTGGGATGAGATTAATAGGGCAATCGTACTCCCTGTGCGGGGGCAAATCCTGAACTCCACTCTCAGAGAAGACATCCGAAAATTCAGAGAGAAAAGATGGTACAGTCTTAGTAGAAACCTCAGAAACAGATGTCGTGAGGCAATTCTCTCTGCAAAAGTCACTCCAACCATTTATTTGCCTCGCTTGCCAATCAATGGTGGGGTTATGTTTAGTGAGCCAGGGTAGCCCCAACACTAGAGGAGTAGGCAATCCGCTAAGGACGAAACATGACACATCCTCAACATGAGGATCATTCACAATTAAACGGATATTGTGAACTATGCCCTTTAATGATTTCTGAGAAAGTGGAGCGGAATCAATAGCAAAAACAGGAATATCCTTTCCCAAAGTGCATACCTGGAAACCATGAGTTATCGCAAACTGATTATAAATGAGATTGACAGCTGCTCCACTATCTACAAAAATCTCACAAAAAATGTTCTTGCTCTCTAGCGCCACTCTGGCAGGCAGGACAAAACGGGAACTACAAGCAAACGGAAAACCTCAACCCTGCCAATGTTAACAGATGGAACATTTTTAAAGGATTTTTTCCTTTTTGTTTCTTTATTATTCACAAAAGACTATCTGAATCTCCTAGAGGGACAAACATTTGCCAAATGATTTATACCTCCACAACAAAAACAAACCTTCCCATGCGGGCTGAATCTTCTATTGTCAGAGGCAATCAACCCCAGCTGCATGGGCTCCTGCTCAGAAGGGGTTGACAGCGACTGAGACCCCTGCACACTGAATGAGACCACTGCACTGTCCTGGGATTGAGTATGACAGGAAGGAGTGATCTCTCCTCTCTCTCTAAGACGCCTGTCAATACGAACGGCCCGAGACATGGCAGAGTCCAAGGAGGTAGGCCTCTCATGAAAGGCAAATGCATCTTTCAATCCCTCTGAAAGACCATGGCAAAATTGACTTCGGAGTGCAGCATCATTCCAACCAGTATCAGCTGCCCATCTCCGAAATTCTGGGCAGTATATCTCTGCGGATTGTTTACCCTGGCATAACAGACGTAGTCTAGACTCAGCCAAAGCAATACGATCCGGATCATCATATATCTGACCCAGGGCTAAAAAGAATTCATCCACTGAACGGAGGGGCCGTGCCCCCACCGGCAGCGAGAAGGCCCACGACTGAGCGTTACCCCTGAGCAGCGATATAATGATACCCACCCTCCGTTCCTCATCACCAGAGGAATGGGGAAGAAGGCGAAAATGGAGTTTGCAAGCCTCTCTAAAATGCACAAAATTCTCACTACCCCCGGAGAACGTATCCGGGAGCGAGATCTTAGGCTCAGAACAAACTCCATGAACGCAAGCTGAACCGGTCACTTGAAACTGAGAAAGAGTCTTACGGAGATCTGCTACCTCCAATGAAAGACCCTGGAAGCGTTCAGTCAAAAGTGAAACCGGATCCATGCTTGAGACGGTTTTGGCGGTTTATAATGTCACGGAAGGTGTACAGGAAACAAGACAACACAAAATGAATATACGACTCACTGGATCCAAAACTAAGGAACAAAAAGGGAGACCCCTGCATTAGACCTGGCACTCTCCCTGACTGCTCAGCCTATGCGAAAATCCCAATGATAGATGATCGCATATCCTCGTGCCTCGACTGTATAACACCTGAACACCTATAATAGTGAGGGGAACCGACCACCGGCTCCCTACACTAGATACGGAGGGAGTCAGGGTCACCTGGGATCCAGCAAACAGAAAAACACAAATGAATGCACAACACTTATCTTGTAGAAGACTGGGAAGAAGGATCAGCATGCACACACACTCCAGGAAATAATATAAACCGCAAAGTGATGCACTATGGGGAGGAATTTAAAGGGATGCAATCAGTACAACTACATGACAGCTGAGAGAGGCTAACGAGATGAGGAACTGAAAGCAAAACAAAGGAAGCTCAAGGAGGAGGTTCTGAAAGGCATCTGTCAGAGCTTCTCAGATGTCTGGTGGTGACAGGATGTTGATAAGCCTTAATCAATTGTTGGTGGGACTCAATCCTGGGGGGTAGTTATGTTGGAGCTGCTCAGCTGCCCCAGATGAGGGATTTATGTTGTTTTGCTCTATTTTTCATGGTAGGGCCCTTCATTGTTCAGCCGTACAGTTTGCTATTACTTAGGCCAGGTATACGGGAGTTCTGCCATGGAGGAAAAAAGGAAAGTCTAAAACTAGGTTTAGGGACGACTCACACCATCTAGTTGTATTCCGCCCAGCGGATTATTGCCTACTGCCATATACCTAGGCAGTGTTCTTTGGTCATACTTATATTGTTTTTTGTTTCTTGTTCTCTCTCCTTCCTTCCTCTCTTCCCCCCCCCCCCTCCTTCTCCCTTGGCTTTCTCTGTCCGGGGATCCGTGAATATCAGAGCTGAAATGCGAATCATCTCCTGGAATGTCAAGGGTTTACGCTCCCCACAAAAGCAGTCTAAAATTTTGCGCCACCTGAAGCGTCTTCAACCTGACGTGGTTCTCCTGCAAGAGACGCATTTGGAGGATAAATATTTCTTTTGTTTTAAAATTTTTTGGGTAGGTTCTGTATACGGATCCTCGGCCAGGGAACGCAAAGCAGGAGTACTCACACTGCTCCATAGGTCCATAGGAATTACTCAGGGAAAGTACTATCAGACTCTCATGACAGTGAGGGTAGATGGCATAGGCTATTGGTAGAAATTGAGGGGACATCCTATAGCATTCACAATGTCTACGCTCCAAATGATGCTAACGCGCCCTTTTACGCACTTTTGGAGAACAGACTGCACATGGATGGAACCCATAATAGAATTGTGGGGGGTGATTTCAACTCAGTCGCATCTGTTCTGGAAGACCGGAAGAGGGTTGAAGGGATGGTTGGTACGCAGCGGTTTTCTGACAAGGTTATACCACCCCTTTTAGCCTCTACGAGATTGTATGATACCTGGCGCTCTCTGCATCCTGATGACAGGGAGTATACACATTTTTCGCACGCACACAATGTATGGTCCCGTATTGATTAACTCTTCCTTTCCTTACATATGTCTCATAGAGTAGTCTCCGCTGAAATTCATGACCTACTTATTTCTGATCACTCACCTATTTCCATTTCCCTACAGGATACTTACCCTAGAGGTACTGATTTTCTGTGACGTTTTCCTTCTTTTCTGGCCAAAGATGACAACTTTAAGGATATACGTCAAGGTTGGTGGTGGGAATTTCAGGGAGACAATCTTCGAGGTGCATCAGATGTTTCGACCCACTGGGAGACTGCTAAAGCGGTCCTGAGGGGTCGAATTCTCAGTTATGTCAGTAATCTACGCAAGGTGGTCACAAAACAGTGTCAGGCGGCTAGCTCGGCTTTTAGACAGGCATACACTCAGTTTCTCCAGGTGGCTTCCACTCAGCACAAGGAGGCCTGGATTGCAGCTAGAAACACCTTTGAATTGTGGGTGGATAAACGGGAGGCCATGCACAGGTCAGATTTGGGAATAAATCAGGGAATTTAGCACAGGGCAGGAGGGCTCCTACAGTCATTACAGCTATGAAAGGGGAGGGTGGAGTGGTACAAACAAATCCTAAGCTGATTACTGAATTGCTGGGGAAATACTATGAGAGTCTCTACAGCGACACTCCAGGAGATCCTGGGAAAGGCGAGCGTTTCTTATCAGGCGTCAAACTGCCATCCCTGACTGAGGAACAACGGGGGTCTTTAAATGCAGAAATCACTACCGAGGAAGTACTGCATATAATACGCTCTTTGCATAATGGGAAGGTGCCAGGCCCTGACGGATTCTCGGGGGAATTTTATAAAATGCTACAAGACAATCTTGCCCCTACGCTAGTGGAATATTTTAATCACCTTTTGCACACGGGTAGTTACCCCGCCCATGTAAATATTGCTTACATTAAACTGATATTAAAGCCCAATAAAGACCCACAGGATCCTGGCTCGTACCACCCAATCTCGCTCATTAACCAGGATCTCAAGATCTTGACCAAAATACTGGCTGACAGACTGAGCCTCCTAATGCCCGCCCCGATAGGTCCTTCACAAGTTGGTTTTTATTAAGGGAAGGTCGGGGGTGGCCAATATCAGGAAGGTGTTGGCAACCTTGGATTGGGTCCAGCGCCGCCCCCAGTCCGCCACGACCCCTATTTTGTTGGCTTTGGACGCGGAAAAAGCTTTTGATTCACTCCGATGGGACTGGCTGGGGGTGGTGCTGGATAGATTCAAGATGTATGGGGATATCCGTACTTTCCTAAAGGGTCTCTATTCCAACCCAGCGGCGCGCATTCACTCTCCCCCCTTCTCTTTGACCTGGCCATTGAGCCCCTAGCTAGATTCTTAGAGGATTCTGACTTGTACTCGGGTATCACTATAGGTAAGAAAGAGGTCAAACTGGCTTTGTATGGCGATGACCTTCTGATCTTTATGGACACTCCTCGACGGCATCTAGGTCCCCTAATGGAGTTCTTACGTCTTTTTGGGTCCTTTTCGGGGTATAAAATAAATTCATCCAAAAGTGAGATACGGGAGTTGCACGCCACTAATCCCCCGCAGTTCTGGACGGATCTGGGTTTCTCTTTGACAGCGGTTAAGAAATTTATCACTTACCTAGGAGTTAAAATTGGTAAGCTCCCGGGGTCACAGTACTTGCTAAATTACCCTCCCCTCATAGCAAAGATAATATCAGAATTACAGAAATGGCATTCACTCCCTTTGTCTCTACTAAGAGATCCTCAGCTTCTCTCCTCAAACAGTTTCCCTCTCCAGGTTGTATAAGGCTCTCTCAGGCAATTTCACAAAGGCCAAGGTGTCCACCCTTTTTAAGAAGTGGGAGAGTATCACCATGGATGATGAGATTGGGGAAAAGATCCTGGAAGGTTGGTGCAAGGTCCGCCAGTGTGCGATCAATGAGACTTGGCGTGAAATGTATTTAAAAATGATGCATCGTGCCATTTATGGTTTTAATTTTCCAGCCTCGCCCCAGTTCCCGGATCGCATCACCCATTGTCCAAACTGTAAAATGGTCGCTACGGATTTCTGGCATGGCATATGGGCATGTCCTAAGGTAGTCAAATTTTGGGCCACCGTGATTGCCTATGTCAAGACACACTGGTTGTTGGAACTCCCTATGGAACCCCAGACCCTGGTCTTCCATTACACACGTCTGGAAGGGGGTCAGCCTGACAATCCAACTCAGATCCCATATATATTACACTCTGTTCTATTGGTGGCCAAAAGAGTCTTGCTTCAAAGATGGCTCATGGATGCCATGCCAGATATTTCAGCTGTGGTCTCTGAGTTGAAATTGTTGTTGGGCTTTGAGAGGATAGAGGCGTCAAGGCACAAGGAAGGTTCAGCCTCCAAATTCTTCAACAAATGGCGCACTTTTATGGTCGCACACTTCAGTCCGGTTGAGATTGGGGTATTGGTCAAACAATTTCAGTACACTTCCTGGTATCTTAAAGCATCTCTAGGTAATACCTTGGGCCCCCTGGCAGTGTAGCCCTGCCTTCCCCTTCATGCCCCTCTCCCTCCCCACTCCTCTCCTCTCCTTTCCTTTCTTTCCTCCCAGACTCATTGATTCTTGTTTTATTTATTTATTTTACATTGAATTGAAAAATGCAGTCAGATTCGTATGTACTGGGTTCGTGTCCCCTATGATGCTGTATTTAACCCTCCGGCTCCTTTTGCAGGACGCATGGGGGAAGTATGTATACTGTGTGTTCTGCGGATACATGACCCTTGCTTTGTTTTTTTTATTTGTGAATCTGCTTCATATAAACAGAACTTAAAAATAAAAAAATAGTAATTAACCCCATCATTTTTATTTTTTTAATGGTATTGCAATACTGTAACGGGGTTCCAAAGGCGCACTCGGTCTCCCATCAGCCACAGCCCTGCTGCTTAGCTTCGGGAGCGAGGATCTGTGTTTGACCTCGTTCCCAGGGTGGCTTTGCTAGCTGGGAGGCTCCCTGCTCCTAGGTCTGCCTTGAGCACCGAGCTGATCACTCGGTGCTCGACTGGTCGGTCTGTCGGTCATGTGATGCTGGCCACGTCATATGACCCTCACTCCCCACTATAAATACAGGCAGCCTGCTGGCCACAGGTTGTCTGTTAATTTAGGTTCCTGGCAGTTGTTGGATACCTGTGTACTTACCTGATCCTTTTCCCTGATGATCCTTTGCCTGCTCCTCCTGTACTTTTCATCCTTCCTGGTATATTGACCTCGGCTTCCACCTGACTATTCTTTGCAGGCTCCTTTGGTACGTCTCTACTCTCCTGGTATTTATGACCCCAACTGACCTTTCTTTGCTTATCCCTCTGTACTGCGTTGTCCTCTTGGTTTTGACCCGGTCCGTTCACTATCCGTTATTTGTCTTGTCTGTCCTTCCCGCATGTATTCTAAGTTAGGGACTGCCGTCCAGTTGTCCCCTGTCATCAGGACTCGTGAGGCAAGTAGGAAGGGCCAGGGGTGAGGGTGGAGCGCAGTGGTCACTATCCTCCCCCCTGTGTGTGTGTGTGTGTGTGTGTACGTGACTGTTACAAATACATTTTCTTGGTATCTAAATCAAATTAAAATGTTGGCATCATGACAACTCTAATCCACAATATCAAGCCAGCCCTACCTTCATGCCTGGTTTTTCAGCACTACCGAACATATAGGAGAATACAGCACTACGTACCTATTACATTCAGTGATGTCTTCTCTGATGTAAATATTCTCTTTCCTCTTCATCTATATTTAGCCCATAATGCCATAATGACTTCTTTAGACACATTTCATTTATGAAAATTTGCCAACATCTTAGGTTCCTCACTTTTGCATCATCTTCCAACTTTCCCCCTCCCCATAATATCCACAGCAATATTAATGCCCCTATAATACACCAGTATTAATAAGCACCTATAAGGCTTCCAGCAATAACGATGTCCCCCTATAGAGCTCCCAGTAAATAGTGATCCCAACGGTAATAGTGGTCCAGATGGTAATAGTGCAGGCTGCTTCCTGTGTCTCCATGTGGCTTCTCTGCATGTTCAAGTCATAACCTTTGGGAGGAGAGGAAGACATGGTGGACACTGTATATATATCTAAAACCCTTCATTCTCCTTTGGCGGTGTGATGCAACATACATAGATGTGTGCAGTTTACAATTTGCAGAATTTGGTCTGTACTATGTGTGTGTGTGTGTATATATATATATATATATATATATATATATATATATACAGTACAGACCAAAAGTTTGGACACACCTTCTCATTCAAAGAGTTTTCTTGATTTTCATGACTATGAAAATTGTAGATTCACACTGAAGGCATCAAAACTATGCATTAACACATGTGTAATTATATACATAACAAAAAAGTGTGAAACATCTGAAAATATGTCATATTCTAGGTTCTTCAAAGTAGCCAACTTTTGCTTTGATTACTGCTTTGCACACTCTTGGCATTCTCTTGATGAGCTTCAAGAGGTAGTCACCTCAAATGGTTTTCACTTCACAGGTGTGCCCTGTCAGGTTTAATAAGTGGGATTTCTTGCCTTATAAATGGGGTTGGGACCATCAGTTGCGTTGTGGAGAAGTCAGGTGGATACACAGCTGATAGTCCTACTGAATAGACTGTTAGAATTTGTATTATGGCAAGAAAAAAGCAGCTAAGTAAAGAAAAACGAGTGGCCATCATTACTTTAAGAGATGAAGGTCAGTCAGTCCGATAAATTGGGAAAACTTTGAAAGTGTCCCCCAAGTGCAGTCACAAAAACCATCAAGCGCTACAAAGAAACTGGCTCACATGCAGACAGCCCCAGGAAAGGAAGACCAAGAGTCACCTCTGCTGCGGAGGATAAGTTCATCCGAGTCACCAGCCTCAGAAATCACAGGTTAACAGCAGCTCAGATTAGAGACCAGGTCAATGCCACACAGAGTTCTAGCAGCAGACACATCTCTAGAACAACTGTTAAGAGGAGACTGTGTGAATCAGGCCTTCATGGTAGAATATCTGCTAGGAAACCACTGCTAAGGACAAGCAACAAG
This sequence comes from Bufo gargarizans, assembly GCF_014858855.1. NCBI lineage: Eukaryota > Metazoa > Chordata > Amphibia > Anura > Bufonidae > Bufo > Bufo gargarizans. The sequence goes on from NC_058088.1 coordinate 105,873,439, forward strand.
CAGAAGAGACTTGTTTGGGCTAAAGAACACAAGGAATGGACATTAGACCAGTGGAAATCTGTGCTTTGGTCTGATGAGTCCAAATTTGAGATCTTTGGTTCCAACCACCGTGTCTTTGTGCGACGCAGAAAAGATGAACGGATGAACTCCACATGCCTGGTTCCCACCGTGAAGCATGGAGGAGGAGGTGTGATGGTGTGGGGGTGCTTTGCTGGTGACACTGTTGGGATTTATTCAAAACTGAAGGCATGCTGAACCAGCATGGCTACCACAGCATCCTGCAGCGGCATGCTATTCCATCCGGTTTGCGTTTAGTTGGACCATCATTTATTTTTCAACAGGACAATTACCCCAAACACACCTCCAGGCTGTGTAAGGGCTATTTGACCATGAAGGAGAGTGATTGGGTGCTGCGCCAGATGACCTGGCCTCCACAGTCACCGGACCTGAACCCAATCGAGATGGTTTGGGGTGAGCTGGACTGCAGAGTGAAGGCAAAAGGGCCAACAAGTGCTAAGCATCTCTGGGAACTCCTTCAAGACTGTTTGAAGACCATTTCATGTGACTACCTCTTGAAGCTCATCAAGAGAATGCCAAGAGTGTGCAAAGCAGTAATCAAAGCAAAAGGTGGCTACTTTGAAGAACCTAGAATATGACATATTTTCAGTTGTTTCACACTTTTTTGTTATGTATATAATTCCACATGTGTTAATTCATAGTTTTGATGCCTTCAGTGTGAATCTACAATTTTCATAGTCATGAAAATAAAGAAAACTCTTTGAATGAGAAGGTGTGTCCAAACTTTTGGTCTGTACTGTGTGTATATATATATATATATATATATATATATATATATATGTGTAACTATGATAGTAAACAATTACATTTTCCTTTTTATCAAATAGGTAGGCAGCTGCAATGAGAACAGGAACAGAGTGGGTGGGACAGACTGGCCATAGACCTTTCCAGAAAGATTCCTGGTGGCCCGATGCCCAGGGGGGTTGATTGGCCCCTTCTCCTGAGCAGCACAGGGAGAAGGATTCCCCCCCCCCCCGTGCCACTGCCACCAATGAGAAGAGAGAGGGGCAGAGGAGGGGAGGGGCTGTGGCCACTGCACCACTAATGTAGATAAGTAACTCATTAATACAAATGCAGGAGGCGGGTGCCAGCACTGCGATCCACAGCAGTTAACCCCTCAGGTGCCGCACCTGAGGGGTTAACTGCCACGGATCACAGAGCCCTGCCATAGAGGTCGGGTGCCGGCTATGTGATTCTGCTGCCTGCACCCGCCTCCTGTATTTGTGTTAAAAGGTTACTTATGTTCATTGGTGGCGCAGTACGCCCCCTCTTCCCCCAGTATTATAATCATTGGTGGCAGTGGCCACAGGGTCCCCTCCCCTCCTCCTCATTGGTGGCAGTGGCAGCTTCTGATCGAAGTCCCAGCAGTGTAAGCCTGGGGCTCTGATCAGTTACTATGGCAGCCAGGATGCTACTGAAGTCCTGGCTGCCATCGTCAGCTCCCTGCTGCCGTGTACACAAAGCACAGAGCAGCAGGAAGAGTGTGAGGTCCTATTAGATCTCTATTAGGGTGAATTGGACAAGGGATGAAAATATGCCAGGTTCTAGCCCCTAAGGAGGCTAATAGTTATTAAATAAAGAGTAGAAATAAAAGTTTAAAAAAACCAAACACTAAAATGTTAAAGGGAACCTGTCACCTGGATTTTGTGTATAGAGCTCAGGACATGGGCTGCTAGATTGCCGCTAGCACATCCGCAATACCCAGTCCCCATAGCTCTGTGTGCTTTTATTGTGTCAAATAAACGATTTTATAGATATGTAAATGAACCTTAGATGAGTCCTGTCTCCTCCATGCTTGAGAGATGAGTCCAGCGTTCGTTGGCTCTGAGCCCAACGCTGCCCACTGTGAAGGAGCCCAGCACCGCCCTGCATCCTCTGAATCCCCTCCTTGCTCCCCGACGTCACAAAGCTAAAGCGCCGTAATTTCGTGATGTGCGAGCTAGCGCATGTGCAGTTCGTTTCCTGAGGCTGATGCCAGCACAGGGAAGGAACACTGTGTCGACACTGCGCATGCGCTAGCTCGCATATCGCGAGATTACGGCACTCTAGCTTTGTGACATCGGGGAGCAAGGAGGAGATTCGGAGGATGTAGAGCGGTGCTGGGCTCCTTCACAGTGGGCGTGGCTGTGCTCCAGAAACGTTAGTAACAACTACTTGGGCGTCTTACTTGCCTCATTTACATATATATAAAATCTATTTTTTAACACAATAAAAGCACAGAGAGCTATGGGGAATGGATATTGCGGACGTGCTAGCGACCATCTAGCAGCCCATGTCCTCAGCTCTATACCCAAAATCTAGGTGACAGGTTCCCTTTAAGTATAAATCACCCCCTTTCCGAATTTTACATATAAAATATAAAAACAATAAATAAATAAACAAACCTATTACGTATCGCCACGCCCAAAAAAGTGTGAACGATTAAAATATTAAAAAAATATCCTAGGTGGTGAAAGCTGTAACAGAAAAATAAAAACTGCGCAATTCGCCATTATTTAGGCACCTTGTCCCCCAAAAAAATAGGATCGGACTGTTAGACTATGGGCCGGACATTCCATAAAATGCTGAATGCATGCTGCTTTTTTGGTGTTTTATTTTTTTTCACGTGGTATCGAATATCACAATACTTTTTTATTGTGTCGAAATCGAATCAAAATTTTGGTATCGCAACAACCCTATATGTATATACTGTATATCACACTTGGATGTCTGAAGGATATCACCACAAAATACCATGCACCAATTTATAGAGCAGGAAAAGCTGAGCAGATTCATATATTGTTATGTGGAAAAAGATTCTGTAAAACTTGTAATTTCTACATTTATATATTTTTTTCCACTTCCTGTGAAGAGCTATTGATACAGGAGGAGGAGTTATCAGTGATTGATAGCATTGTGTGCATACAGAGATAGCTGTCAGTCACTGATAGCACCTCCTCCCTGTACCAATAGCTCTTTACAGGAAGTGGAAAAAAATACATAAAAGTATAAAATTACAGGTTTTACTAAATCTTTTCCCACAAAACTATACATCAATCTGCTTAGCTCCTCCTGTTCTGTAGCATGGGGCTTTCAGATTGTGTTTTGTGGTGACAGGTCCTCTTTAAATCAATCACGCTGTTTACAACATAACTGGGTGCATCAAAAAGATGTTATTGATGCTTTCAAAAGACTTTCTAGCAAACATATTGAAGACAGAGAAAAATGAACCACACCTCGTCTATCCATATCTTCTCCACCTGGTCCACAAGAAATAAGGCCTACTTTGGCATGGCCCAGATGTCTTTGGTTCCTCAATTTTTCACATTCCTAAACTCCCTGAAAACTGTTTGCTTTGAAGATAATAATGCCACACACTTTACCCACTTAACACTATAGTGCTTTTGATTATCATTATTATTATAGTCCACACACTTGAATATAATAGTACCACACACTGTGCCATACATTTTGCCCCTGAAAATAACAGTGCCACCGGTTTTCTAAGAAAATAACTAGAAGGCCTACATTCCTTCAAAAAGGTAAGTTAATCTTAAACGTAACTTTTATTGTGTCCTTATAAAACCTTAATTCATAAAAAGGATTATGGTCATACCATGTTCTTGCTATACTAATAAACATTCACTACCTTGTGAGTAATCACACAACCAGTGCTCAGAGGTAGTAAATTGGAGCAGTCTTACCACCTCAGTAGATATCAGCGGTATATGAGAGTCCAATCATAGACAAGAGAATATGAGCGGTAGGGCTGCAACGAGTACTCGATTAAATCGAGTAATTCAACACAAAAAAATCCTCAATGCAATTTTTTTGCATCTGAGGATTCGTTTGTGTCACTTGACCACGGTGTGGGAGTGAAGCGCTCCATGGTCTCCCACTGGCCAGCAATGCGCTTGGAATACTCACCTTTCCAGCAGGGGGCCTCCGGACACTCCACAGCAGATCCATGGTCCCACTGACCTTCTGACGTACGCACGCCGTGACCTGATGCGCTGTGTGATGTCAGGCCCAGAGCTACGCGGAACGATGGAGTGTCAGCAGCGCCCATGCTGGAAATGTAAGTTGGTGACACCAAGGGGGTGGGGGCGCGACTAAGGCCGAGTGGACCTGACCTCCTTCTGACACCCGGAGTGACGCTGTGCACTCCGGGTGTCAGAAGGAGGTCAGGCTGGGCTTTTGTGGACCGTGCGTCCGTGGTTTAACTGAAGTGTGGCCTGGTCTTAGGGGAGGGATGGCACAAGGGGAGCAGAGACGATGGCACAAGGGGGAGTGGAGCTGATGGCACTGGGTAGGGAGAGCTGAAGCCCTATATCCAGCCACCACCCAGGTGGTACCAGTCCAGCTGTTCCAAGACTGTCAGGTTCCTAGATGATCAATACATTATGTTCCAACATGTTTCCAAAAGGCTGTATCGCCCAATTTCATCAGGCAACTTTAAACAAGGTGAGGTTGTTGGAAAATGCATAGAACCCGCAGAAGTAGCATATGGAGGACCATCTGTACTACCTCTGAAAATAAGAGCCCCACACAATGCACTCTGAAAGATAAGTGGCCTACATAGTGCCCCCATGAAAGATAAGTGCACTACATAGCACCCCCTGAAAGGTCAGCGCCCCACATAGTACACCTGAAAGGTCAGCGCCCCACATAGCACCCCCTGAAAGATAACTGCTACACACATTATACTTTAGAAAGATAGGTGCCCTACAAAAGGTTCATAATTGGTAACTCTGCATAGTACCCCAGGTCACAGACAAGCAGAGAATATCAAGATAGAGAAGCTGGGCTACCCTACTCTGCACCCACCAGCAGTTGAATCTGCAGCGACCTACGGAGGGGGGGGGGGGGGGCTGAGAATGGGAGTAATCATAGTGGATATGCTGGTGGTAGTAGTACTCACAGTTCAAAGTGGCAATCTCCACTTGGGGCACACCCTGATATTGGGGCTCCTGTCTCGTAGTAGTTGGGGTGTTCTTGATGAAGTAGGTTTGGATGGGTGCAGGCAGGAGTGCAGATGCAGAGGGCCAGCTGATGTATGGCGAAATCAATAACCGGACCACAGGTTATAATAAAGTTTTTCTTTAAACAGCAGCGAAACTGCACAGTTCCAATGTATGTCACAATACAACGCTCTCCCAATAGCAGCGTATGGACAGCAAAAATGATGATAGTTATATTTCTCTCTCTCTCTCCTTTTCACTTTTCAGTCGCTCTACATAACCAAACATGCAATGACTTTCCTTTGCAGGCTGAAGGGTGCAGAACTAAGATACTGGTGGACAATCTGTAGTGTGGTTGGATGATTTTATAATATTCCCTTCCACAGCAGCAAAGTCTTTCTGCCTTAGACATGCAAAATACCATTCAATCCAATGGACAGCCTGTATAATGTTCTGGACCCCCTTATCTCCTTCTCTCTGGGGTATTTGGGTAATAGAGTTGCTTCTTTGGCAGCTGAAGTATCAGAGATGGTGGCTCTATGAACCTGGGTCTAGATAGCAGGAGCTTTCACCCACACACATCTTCTCTCTTGTTGTGCCCAGACTTGACTCACTAACTAACCAAGGTGCAGACCCAGTCCATCTCCTGGCAACCTAAACAACCTGCCAATTTGTTAACCATTAGGTCATCCATTCAGTGCTATTACGTGCATATACATAATCACAACATATTCACAACATAAACTCAATAACATAGCATTAACTATTAGGGTCCATTCACACATCAGTATGTGTTTTGCGGATCCGGCAATGTGCGTTCCGCCTTTTGCAGTCCGCACATTGCCGGGAACGGAATTACAGATTTGGAAGTACTGATCCGCAAATGCGGATGCGGACAGCACATTCCGGCCCCGTTGAAAATGAATGGTTCCACACCCGTTCCGCAAAACTGCGGAATGGATGCGGACCCATTTTGCGGACGTGTGAATGGACCCTTACAGTAGTAATTAACCCTTTGCATTTGCCCTTCTGGGGTACTGCATATCCATGTCTTATGGTCCTACAATTAAGATCACAGGAATTGGGCAGGCATTCTGCAGCCCCCAGTTCTAAGGACAATCAATTTTAAAGTCCTTTATAACCCCTTGTATTGTATTGTATTGTATTGTATAGTAGGCTACTATTACCACACACATAGCCTATAAAGATTTATAGGTTAGTTGTCACTTACCCTAAAAAATATGATAAACGCTCCACTGTTGGCAAAACAAATAAGGGTTTTCTGCTATGGATTTACCTCTGAAGATTGTGCTGAAAGTCTTTTGCAGAATTTGCAGCAGATTTGACTCTCTGAACCGCAAAAGATGAAAATCGCTGTGAAAATCCACTCAAATAGCTGACCTGCTCAACAAGTCAGTTATTGCTGCCGATTTTTGGGCAGCGCCTGGAGGAGATTTGTTGCTGCTGTAAAATAATGCAGATTTGTTGCATGAAAATCCTCTGCAACAAATCGGCCACATATCCTTTCGGTGTGAACGTACCCTCATAATCTCAGAGCCTGGGCCCTCCAGAGGATCCCTAGTGTGTCAGCCCCACCTTACCTATTTTTATAACCTCCTTCTTAATCTGTACCTGATATCAGTTTGAAGCAAAGGTTTCATTGTGTTAACAGATGGTTATTTTACAGTAGGATTCTCATAAGGTCCAGGTCAATGCAGCAGTGCAAGAGTTAACTCCCTGGGGTCATCTGCACTGAATACCTGTAATCTACCTGTCAATGATCCATCTATGAAAGGGCAGGAAGGGTCACAGGATTTTTTTTACAGAGAGATCCTTTAAGTCTGCAGTATTCAGCACAATCTGTGCAATCTTTGGCTTCAGTTGAGCCAGGAAAAGCTGCCTTGAAGGCATTGGTGACAGGAGAGGTTCCTTGGCTGCTTCTGACGTATCTCCTTCCTCTTGTATTCTGTATAAAGAATCTCAGCTTGTAGCAAACATCCCAGCACCAGACAGCAGAGGACAGGCAGGATCTCCTCCTCACTGACCATGGTCTGCTTCTCTATCACTGCCTGCATATAGTGTGAGCAGTCAACCTCAATCCCAGGGGGGTGGCAGCTGGAATGAGAAAACTTTGTCCAGAGCTAGAGGGAAAAAGTTATTGAAGCTGCAGCCTGTGTGATCTCCTATTGTACTCAACCCCATACAGCACCTGCAGGCAGAAGCACAAGCAAGTCTGGATCATGAGCTCTGTGAACAGCTCCAGAGCTTAGGACCTGCTACTGGAAGTGACCACTGTCTGCTGGACCCAAGGACTGCTCACCAGGGATTATTGCATGCTGCATTGCTGACACATTTTATGGACCTTTTCATTGTTGACTTTGTATGATCAATTCATCACTTGTGAACATGCTTATCAAGCACTTTGTGGCTCTGGCTGTTATCTTGTTCCAAGGATTTCAGTGCAACTCAGGTAAGAAGAGACAGTGATGATCAGCTCCAGTGCATGTGGCTCTGTAATGTGTGGATTGGCTATGGACGTTTTACTGCAAGTGTCAGGTGTGTGATTGGCTGCACTCTCTGGGAATGGATCAGTTTCCCCAGTACCAGCAGCAGGGATTACATAGCATGATGGTTGTGGGGTTATGGGTTTCAGTATTCTTGGTAATCTCTGGTTTGTTTATTTTTACTATATGGTATTTAGTTTATATTTCCAAAATATTGACAGATTCTGCTCAAAATATTTATGTTTTTCCCAATGAACAATGTATCAAGCTCTTTATCAGAAGACCATTTATAGAGGAGGTATTTCTCAGATAAATGACCGACCTGAGAATTAAGATAAAAATTACAGTAGTAATCACTGGAGTCTATAGAAGGCTGCAAGTGCTGCAAAAACTGCTGTAGACATTGGTTGTGAATTTCCCATTGACACCAAGTGACTTTGAATCCATTGTAACAACCAATAATGTACAAGCTTAATGATAATAAGAAAAGGGCCATCTCCCATTATGTCATGGGCTGACACTAATGATTAAATGATGGAGTCTTTCAGATAGTTATGAAAACAATTCTATAGTTGCAGCTAGGCTTTGATTCAGCATTATGTACTATGTTACTTATGTACTATGTTACTTATGTACTATGTTATTGCTGCCTTATCTGGTATCCAGCAGTAGTCTGGCCAAGACAGAGTGCCGGTTGACCCTTCCACCACACTGACTGTAACCCTCCAGATCACTTATGGAAAGAATATATATATATATATATATATATATATATATATATATATATATAGTGGATTGTCAGTTGAAGAGAAAAATGTTTTGAGTTACATAAGATCTATAGTAATAATAATTCCAAATGATGAATGATAGGTCACCTTATAAAAATGAAATGCCATCAATAGGCAGCTGGGAATGACCAGGCCAGATTTCACCTGACTGCAGTCTTTTAGGAAAATGACACGCTATTGTACTACAAGCATGGCTAAACTTAGTACAACTGCTGCTACAACTGGGATACTCTGCTTCTCTCATAACACAAGTGCTGTCTGGACACTTTCCCATTTCAATAGCCAAAAAGCTGTCCAGTGTTACGTCATTCTATGTGTTTTCTTTAAGAAGAACGCTATTTCAGATACGTAGTAATATAATTGCTTGGCTGGGCTATAGCATTTTTCCCCTCACTTTCAGGTATGTTTTCAATTAGGTCTACACTGTCTCACACAACACACTGCAATTTGTAAAATCTACCAGCAGATGGCGCTTCCCTCTCCACTATTTTTCAAGTTTTTAAGTGGAGTGTCAAGTTAAATGTTATCTTTTGGAAGTACAAGTGAAATAGTTGAAAACATCAACGTTTTTATCGTAGGACCATAATCAATTTTGTGTTTCACAAGTATATATGGAATTACTCTATTGAAGAATTGTTCAATTTCATTGAACGTTTCTTAACATGTGTCCCAATAATCTGCCATCACATGAGCATAATATTTTTAAGGTGTTTTTTTTTTTTTTTGCTCTCCTAACTAATCTCAATGTGGGCAAAAAATAGCCAAAAGTTTCAATTTGTTAGTGGGTCTACAGTGCTCCCTGGTGAATAATATTCTTCATTGCTTGTTAAACTGGGGCTCATCTATATAGGCAGTGCAGATGAGAGGAGTGTTGTGTCAGGTGCAATGAAGGTGGCAGTGCTCCACAGACTGTTGTGACTCTTTTATTTCTGATCGTCAGGATCTTGGAGGTTCATGAGTACAAGGCCAGGTTCACATCACTGTTTCATTTCTGTTCTGATCAGTCAGAAGAACAGAAAACGAACAAACAAAAAAAAAAAAAATGAATCCTTTACTTTGAGCAGCCGTTATGCTCATTTCGCATCCATTTTTGTCAGTTCCATGTGACAGCCATTATTTTAGAAGGGAGAAATTTTTTTTTGAGGAAGAGTCAAAAATAACGCCTCTCTGATGGACCTGACAAAAACAGATAAGCATAACGGATGCTCAAAATAAGGGATCCTTTTTTTCCCTTTGTATTCTACTGAAGAATGGAATACTAAATGGTGATGTGACAGCGGCCTAAACTAGCAATGTAAAACTCCTGTAATTTATATTTGAACATAGTTCAACTAAGTCCATTAGAGATACATATAGTCAATGCCAGTTTACAATTACCTGTCTCTATCCCATTAATGGCATTTTAATTGCTAAAAAAAACCTTAATGACACCATCCCCAACTGACTTTAGTGACTCCCCGTGTATATCGTCCTCTTACTTCTTATTAAACGGTACAACAACCGCATATTTTTATCTTTACAGGTCTGAACTCCTGGAAACATTGTGGTTTTCCTCCTATGTTTTTATATATATATATATATATATATATATATATATACACAGTGTAGTATATGATATACTATATCATTTTAATATTTGTGTTGGGTCCAGCAGAGTAAATGGTTCTTTATAGAACAAGTACTTGTCCACTTCATCTTCAGATGGTCTAGTAGGTCATTTATGAACCAACCCTTAGAAATAGGCAAGTGATTGGCTCCAAAGCCAGCTTCTAAATGGGGTTGCCTTCTTCTGGATGTTTGGAGCCTTGTTGTATTCGGGGCATATATTGTATCAGAGCCTGGGCCCACTGGAGGATCTTCTTTCTGTCTGATAGGCCAGTCCACAGAAGAGATCTTATGAAATTATAACAGAGCAAATATGTCATAAAATGAGATTTTACTTCAAAACTGCAGCGCTTCTCAGGTGGTATAAGGGTGGATTGTTGGTTGTATGCAGAGAGAGACAAATGTGTAATTTACATTTACTATCAGAATTTCCCATTTTATAACCATGACAATGCAACACTAGGAATACCCAGGACTTTACTGCAGCTTGTCAGACACCAGACCTTTCATGACAAAGGATTTAAAGCGGAAAAGCTGGGAATGTTTTCTAGCAGCATGCATATCCTTTCATTATATTAATTCTATACATGAGGGATAGTAAATAGTAAATGTAATGTACAAACATATCCCATGATGATAAACTTGAAAATAAACCTTTTTATAATGCAGAAGTCTCTATAGATATCCATCTTAAATTGCTCCCTATATTGCTTATGTAAGTCTAAACACTTCTCAGCCCTCAGATTTCCTGCCAGATTTCACCACCCAGGTAGTCATATCAGAAGGGTGTGAAAAACACTTGTCTGAAGTAATATGAAGACTCGATGACATTCATTCTCATTAAGGTGAATGTTAGGAGAGCAGCCCACAGAAGACAGGGAGAATTGCTCATGTCTAGAGTTGTGGTATTGAAAGGTTTGATCTATCACCTTGAATTTCCATGTAGAGGTACAAGAATGAAGGTGTAAGGTCAAGCCTGAGAGTATGCACTTATAAATCAATTTGGAATAGACCAGACCATAGTCACTAGGTGGGCTACACTGCTATCTTCTGTCAAGTCTTATTTGCTTATTTATTGGCCAAAGACATAAGTGGGTAATGTGTTAAAGAGCCCGGATAGCATGTAAACCCTCCAAAGAGCAGGCCAAGTGTGCTTTATGGCTGCTGTCTGGAAATAGCAGATTATTTCTCTCTGGTTAACAGTTCAATGGGTAGAAGAGACAACAGAAGTGAAGGGTTGAATTTGTTATTTAGGTCTTTAGGACTGCATTGCTATGTAAATACAGTACTTTGTAAAACCACATTGTGAAATAATGAGATATGCAATATAACAAAATATATATATATATATATATATATATATTACACAATACTATTCACAAATTGTAGGCTGGTGTTGGGAAATTGCTGCAGAGTAAGAAGGCTTTCAAAAATAGAAGTGTTAATAATTAATTTTTATCAATTAATAAAATGCTAAGTAAATGAACAGAAGAGAAATCTAAATCAAATCACTATTTGTCTTGACCGCCCTTTGACTTCAAACCAGTATCAGTTCTTCTCGGTACACGTATAAACAGGTTTTGAAGGAATTGGGCTGGGAGGTTGTTTAAAATATCTTGGAGAACTGACCACAGATCCTTCTGTCTCTTCATTTAATCCCAGGCAGACTGGATGATATTGAGATCAGGGCTCTGTGGAGGCCATATCATCACTTCTAGGACCTTATTCTTCTTTACATTGAAGATAGTTCTTAATGACATTGGCTGTATGTTTGGACTCATTGTCCTGCTGCAGAATAAATGTAAATTTAAACGATGTAGTTTAATGTCTGGTTAATTAGGACATGGAGGATATTGTTGATATGTATGTATATATATATATATATATATATATATACAGTACAGACCAAAAGTTTGGACACACCTCATTCAAAGAGTTTTCTTTATTGTCTTGACTATGAAAATTGTAGATTCACACTGAAGGAATCAAAACTATGAATTAACACATGTGGAATTATATACGTAACAAAAAAGTGTGAAACAACTGAAAATATGTCATATTTTAGGTTCTTCAAAGTAGCCACCTTTTGCTTTGATTACTGCTTTGCACACTCTTGGCATTCTCTTAATGAGCTTCAAGAGATAGTCACCTGAAATGGTCTTCCAACAGTCTTGAAGGAGTTCCCAGAGATGCTTAGCACTTGTTGGCCCTTTTGCCTTCACTCTGCGGTCCAGCTCACCCCAAACCATCTCGATTGGGTTCAGGTCCGGTGACTGTGGAGGCCAGGTCATCTGGCGCAGCACCCCATCACTCTCCTTCATGGTCAAATAGCCCTTACACAGCCTGGAGGTGTGTTTGGGGGTAATTGTCCTGTTGAAAAATAAATGATGGTCCAACTAAACGCAAACCGGATGGAATAGCATGCCGCTGCAAGATGCTGTGGTAGCCATGCTGGTTCAGTATGCCTTCAATTTTGAATAAATCCCCAACAATGTCACCAGCAAAGCACCCCCACACCATCACACCTTCTCCTCCATGCTTCACGGTGGGAACCAGGCATGTAGAGTCCATCCGTTCACCTTTTCTGCGTCGCACAAAGACACGGTGGTTGGAACCAAAGATCTCAAATTTAGACTCATCAGACCAAAGCACAGATTTCCACTGGTCTAATGTCCATTCCTTGTGTTCTTTAGCCCAAACAAGTCTCTTCTGCTTGTTGCCTGTCCTTAGCAGTGGTTTCCTAGCAGATATTCTACCATGAAGGCCTGATTCACACAGTCTCCTCTTAACAGTTGTTCTAGAGATGTGTCTGCTGCTAGAACTCTGTGTGGCATTGACCTGGTCTCTAATCTGAGCTGCTGTTAACCTGTGATTTCTGAGGCTGGTGACTCGGATGAACTTATCCTCCGCAGCAGAGGTGACTCTTGGTCTTCCTTTCCTGGGGCGGTCCGCATGTGAGCCAGTTTCTTTGTAGCGCTTGATGGTTTTTGACTGCACTTGGGGACACTTTCAAAGTTTTCCCAATTTTTCGGACTGACTGACCTTCATTTCTTAAAGTAATGATGGCCACTTGTTTTTCTTTACTTAGCTGCTTTTTTCTTGCCATAATACAAATTCTAACAGTCTATTCAGTAGGACTATCAGCTGTGTATCCATCTGACTTCTCCACAACGCAACTGATGGTCCCAACCCCATTTATAAGGCAAGAAATCCCACTTATTAAAGCTGACAGGGCATACCTATGAAGTGAAAACCATTTCAGGTGACTACCTCTTGAAGCTCATTAAGAGAATGCCAAGAGTGTGCAAAGCAGTAATCAAAGCAAAAGGATATGACATATTTTCAGTTGTTTCATATTTTTTTGTTATGTATATAATTCCACATGTGTTAATTCATAGTTTTGATGCCTTCAGTGTGAATCTACAATTTTCATAGTCATGAAAATAAAGAAAACTCTTTGAATGAGAAGGTGTGTCCAAACTTTTGGTCTGTACTGTGTGTGTGTATATATATATATATATATATATATATATTTACAGTGCTCTGTTGTGTGTTGTTACTAGTGATTTATCAAGAGTTTATGTCCTTCCTACTAACTCTATTTTTATCATTTCTCTTATGCTATGTCATGATTTACCAAGCAGTTCAGTCATCAGACAGATGCACTTACAACTAGGAAATCTGAGATATGCACTTAAAGGACAACTCCATTGGTCAACAGAGATTCTTCTCTTTTGTCGCTGAATCATTTTCATCTGTATTTTAATAAATATGTTCAGTGAATGAGTCAGGATCATGGGTACCCCAGTGGTGGGACCTCCCAGCTAGCAGACATTTAAGACATATCTAGGCAATATACCATTACATTCCATGATGGAGGAACCCCTTTATTGAGAAATGCATGTTTTCTGTAGTTTTTGCTCCTGGGCAAACTGTGTTTTTCCATCTACAAACTTTAGTACTAATATATCATCACAAATGATGAAAATTTTGTTTACTATCTCTCGCAGAACTGCATTTTATTTCCCCGTAACAGAGGTGATATCTGGAAAGCATTCAGAGAACAAAGTAGCTACACATCTGGAGTATAAAAAAATTAGAAATGCGAAGACTAATACCTTGCTGTAACCTCATTGACCAAGGAACATATTACATACAATCAATCATCTAATGTAATCATCTACATATGTGTTTTCAATCGATACAGGAAAAAAAGACTAAACACTTAAAGTAAATCTTCACCTTTTAACCAATAGACATTCCCTAGTTTACGCCTCTAACCCAATATTCTGCTCATTTCCCTGAAACTTCAGCCACGTTATGATCTATCATATGACAGCCTTGTTCAATAATAGACATGGGATATAAATAAATATATACATAGTACACTATGCGGACATAAGTATTTGGACACTCCTCTTTTCATTAGATCCAGGTGTTTCATTTTGTCCAGTCCATAAAACACATCCCGTGGGTTGGCCACATCTCCCTGACTAAAACATTCAGCTCCATAGTTGCCAACTGTCCCAATTTTCGTGGGACATCTATTTATTTTATGCACTTATATAGCGCTACTATATTCCGCAGCGCTTTACAGCCATTAACATCCAACTGTCCCCATTGGGGCTCATATTCTAAGTTCCCTATCAGTATGTCTTTGGAGTTTGGGAGGATACCTGCACAAACACGAGGAGAACATACAAACTCCATGCAGATGTTGTCCTTGGTCGGATTTAAATCTAGGACCCCAGCGCTGCAAGGTAACAGTGCTAATCACTGAGCCACTGTGCAATCCAATGAAGCCATATAAAGAGATAGACTAAATGCTAATATATTTAGGATTTTGGGCCTTTGAGAAGGAAGGGATGAATTCTGTCAGAAGAGGATAAGCCTTACAGTGACCCACAAACCATCCACAGCTCTGGAGCCAGGGGGAAGACTAACAAGAGATGTATCTCTCTACTGGAGTGCCTCTCACAGTTAACTAGATTTATTTAGTGATCATATGAATTACAACTGGAGATACTGTTTAAGCAGGCTGTCCCATCTAGAACATTGCTGGCATATTGCCAGGATATGCCATCAATGTAAGATAAGTGTGGGTCCCACTCTGCCACCCATTCTTACCTAAAAATGTGTCCCTCAAAATAAAGGAGAGCATACAGCACATGCACAGTGTGCTCTCCATTCATCGCTAGGAGAGTTCCAAATATAGCCAAACACTGGCACAACTTTTTACGGCAGTATCATAGCCGTGAATAGAAAGTGCACTGTGTAAGCATGGCTGTTTCTCCACTCACCGTTATACGACTGTGAGCACTCATCCATGGGGATGAACAGAGGGTGGCCGTGCATGCACAGGTGCCCTCACTTCATGGGGTCCCAGATGTGGCACCCACACCTATCTGACATTGATGGCAGATCCTAGAGATAGGAATGCCTCTTTAAAAGAACACTCAAGCAAAACTGAAGGACCATCAGCATTTCTTGGAGGCTTTCTTTAAGACGCATACAAGGAACTTTTGAATAGTAGAAACTAAATTTAACAGAAATGATATCACCTTATGACTCACTCACCTGCACAAAAGGGCGCTTTCTTATAAGCAAGACTACATTGGCAGCTTAGTTGATGATCAAAACATTGTTTTATTTGGCTTTGTAAATGTTTAACTGAAATATTATCGTCTTAGAGAGAGATGCTTGCGTTTACAGGGGCATCCTACATTTGCAATGCTGAAGTTTGTTATCAATAAAAATGTGATACGTAATTGGCCGGCTTGAGAAGTTTGGTTTTGCTATGTTTACACTGAGTTTATGGCCGACATTCAGAATATTCATTGGGCTCCTTTACCTGATGGATGCCAAAAGAGTGTCCATTTGGCATCCATCCAGTCGATAAATCTCGGTATGCTTTTTTTAACAGTATTGAAAAAGATAAGCAACTACATTTTCTAAGAATGGGTGTCCCAAAAAAAAAAAAGTATACCATATAGATATTTATTTTAGCATGGGCGCATATGGGAGCCTGTATGAGAGCTTACATTGGAGCCATTAAGGTATACATTAGGAGTAAGTGGGTAGGTGGACATTTTGGTGAGAAACTGAGAATATGAAACGCAAAGTGATAAATAAATGAAATTATTAATTTCAGTTTAAAGGGCGTCTGTCAGCAGGTTTGTACCTATGAAACTGGCTGACCTGTTGCATGTGCTCCTGGCATCTGGTCATCTGTGCCTGCATTGCTGAGAAAAATAATGTAATATATGCAAAAAAAATATATGTTTTAATACATGGAAATGAGCCACTAGGAGCAATGGGGGCATCGCTGTTACACCTAGAGGCTCAGCTCTCTCTGCAACTGCCACACCCTCTGCACTTTGATTGACAGGGCCAGGCAGTGAAAACGTCATCATACCTGGTCAATCAAAGTGGGGGGGGGGGGGGCGGCAGTTGAAGAGAGAGCTGAGCCTCTAGGTGTAACGGCAACACCCCAGTTGCTCCTAGCGGCTCATTTCCATATATTATTTTTCTCCGCATTGCAGGCATATATGAACATGGGATCAACATAGAGGCCTTTAACTGCCAAGCACACATGTAACAGGTCAGCCAGTGTCATAGTTATGAATCCGCTGCCAGATGCTCTTTAAAGTTTGCTGGAATTGTGTATTTTAATGGTTTAAAGGAGTATTCTTGTTATACACAGGATAGGTGATAACTACTAGATCGGTGGGGGTTCTACCGCTGGAAACCCCACCGATCGTGAGAACAGGAGTCCCCTTGCTGTTCTATTCTTGGCTGCTCTATTCTTTTCAAGGGGCTCCACTGGGCAAAGGGCCCCCTGTTTAGTGATCAGTGGGGGTTCCAGCAATAGGAGCCCACCAATCTAATAGTTATCTCCTATCTTGTGGATAGGGGAGAACATTTACATAACAGGTGTCTTCTAATTATTATGTTATCTGCTCATACTGTTAAAGTTAGAATTTCAAAATTACATAATACTTGTTGTTTTCCATTGTTTACCTATTTCTTCCTATATACTTTAGTTTGGTCCCTAAAATTTCCAAATCATTTTGCCAATCTCTCGCTGGATCCATATTTGTTGCCAGATTAAAAGAAATTCTAAGCCACTACATGTCCACCTTCAGTTGTGCCAAAGCCAGTTGCATGATATGGTAGTAGCATTATAAAAAGAAGGGGTAGTTATAATTTCATTCAACAACATATTTAGTTTCTTCAGGATCTGTAATAGTAAACGCTTAGTCTAGGTAGACAGTTGGACAACAAGTCCTTTATGGCATATTATTACAGCATTTGTAGCTCTAGCCCATGTTTTACCTTTAACTTACATGTTTATGAGTAATTCAGTTTTATGTGTGTAAGAGGTGAAAGTCATAAAATAAATCTTTCCAAGTATTTAATATAATTAAATCCCTGTGTGCGTGCGCTGTGTCTGCGTGTGTGTCACCAGTTTTGCACTGGGCATGCTCAGCGAGGCGTCCAATCAGGACACAGTGCTCCACAGACAGACACAGCGTTCCATAACTGTTTTACCCCTTCCATACCGCGGTCCTTAGGGACTGCTGTCTGGAAGGGGCTAACCATCGGGCCACTGCTCTGCCCTGGCAGTGGCCCGATTCTTGAAGGGTTAAGCTCCCTCCCTCCCCACTGTGTGCGGCTGCCACTGTCCACCAATAAGAACATAGAGGAGTAGAGAGAGGGACTGTGGCCACTGCACCACCAATGAATATAGTTAATGCTTGGATACAAATGTAGCCTGCGTGTGCCGGCTATATCCCATATGCGGCCCCCGGCCTCTATGTCGCTGTGATCCGGCTCACAGCACGCAGTCATAGAGGCCGGGTATGGGATATGGCCGGCACACGCAGGCTACATTTGTATTCAAACATTAACTATATTCATTGGTGGCGCAGTGGCCACAATCCCTCCCTTCTACTCCCCCTGTTCTCAGTATTAAAATAATTGAGGTCCCCACCCCCCCACTGCATTGCGCCCCCCCATTCCCCCCGCATTATTAAATCATTGGTGCCAGTGGCCGAGGGTCCCCCCCCTCCTCACCCATTGATGGCGCAGTGGCTGCTTCTGATCGGAGCCCCAGCAGTGTAATCCTGGGGCTCCGATCGGTTACCATGGCAGCCAGGACGTTACTGAAGCCCTGGCTGCCATGGTAAGCTCCCTGCTGCCGTGTGCACAAAGCACAGGGCAGCAGGGAGAGTGTGAAGTCCTATTCACCCTAATAGATCTCTACTAAAGTGAATAGGATAAGGGTTCTAGCCCCTAAGGGGGCTAATAGTAAATAAAAAGTAAAAAAAAAAAGTTTAACCCCCCCCCCCAAAATATAGACAATAACATATTGCAATATATATCGTTATCGCACATGCTTCAAATTATATTGCAATATAGATTTTAGGCCATATCGCCCAACCCTAAGTTCAATACACTGCAGTACACTATATAGTGTACTGCAGTGTATTGTAAGCAATCAGACCCACTGGATCTTCAAGAACCAAGTTGGTCTGGGTCCAAAAAATGTAACTAAAAGTTAAAATGGTAAAAAAAATGAAAAAAAATAAAAACCTTCCTATAATCATACACATAATTGGTTAAAAATTTAAAAATAAAAAACACTAAACATGTTTGGTATCACCACATCCATAAAGACCTGATCTATAAAAGGATCATGTTACTTTTACTGCATGGTGAACACCATAAAAAAAAAAAACTATGATGGAATTGCAATTTTGCCCACCGCACTTCCCAAAAAATGGTATAAAAAGTGATAAAAAAAAGTCATATGTATCCAAAATTAGCACCAATTAGACCGTGACCTCATCCCACAAAAAATGAGCCCCTACATAAGCCAATCGTCCAAAAAATTAATAATATATGGCTTTCAGAAAATGGAGAAACAAAAATGATTTTTTTTTCAAACATGCTTTTATTGAATAAAATAAAGTTAAAAAAAATGCATAAATGATCTAATCCCTTTGTGCTCTGTATTCATACTTCGCAATAAGCCAATTGGCAGCAGGATGGTAGTGGTATACCTAGCTAATGCCTGTCGAACCAGGGAGGAAGCACTGGGACTCCGGATCTGTGCTCAGATGACTTCTAACAGCCTTGCATTTCCACCTAGCTCCTCACAGCTTTTCCTGTGTTTCTGGTTAGTGTGGGAAAGATGTAGCAAAGGAAGTGCTCAGGGTGTTTGCACAAGCACACCAGAATTGTTCTCTGTTTCAGGGTCACAATAGTGGGACCTCGAAGATATTGTACAGAGCCAGGAGCAGGCATGGGATTTACGAGCACAAAGAAAACCATTTATCAAAGTCTCCCAGCTGTAACACATGGGCATCATACTACAAAACAACCTGGTTATGACAATAGTTTACACATTTTAGTGGGCCTAAATTTTCCTAAATCCTAAACCTTCTTCTCAAACACAAAGGATTAGGCAGCATATGTGCCCAGGTTGCGGAAAAGCTCTTTTTGTGCCTAAGGCAGGGATTTTAGAATTCACTCCCTCCTTGGCTCCTGAAGATCAGCATGAAAGTTATTGGCTGGGCAATTGCTGATTTAATTATCTCTTGATATCTCTTTCCCAACCAATACCTAGCGTTCTCATTTACACAGAACCAGTGACTGAAAGAGAAGAATTTGTCCCCAATTTTTCAAAATATTCAGATTCTAACCAACCCGAACTTCTTAAAATTTGTTTTGGATGAGAGAGAGAGCAGATGTAAGATGTGCTAATTTACATATAGTTTTCACCGAAACACAGAGGAATATTACCTGGCCTACAATACTGCTCACACTTACTCTCCATAAGGAGAAATAGTACCCCCAGCCTTGGACCCCAACCAAGGCCTCTCGGGCAGCTAAGCTAATTCTCTATACTCATCTCTCTTGAAGAAGAAAACAACTGGGGTTAAGTTATCTATTATTTATGCTCATATAACACTTTTTGGAGCAGGACTTGCTCCTCCCTTAGACACAGCTGTCGCTATCAACATCCATGTACACTTGCTGGATCAAAGGAACAGACATGATGAAATCCAAATTGCCCAATTCATTTTTCTCCAACCTTTGATGTCAGGGGATAGTTAGAAGGCCCCTATAAATATTAGGCTGTTGACCAACATCACTAAAATGTCTATTTCAGCCTTGCTTAATGTGAATTGCAACACACCAAAAATGCAATAGACTAGATCTGATTGACTTATTTTCAGGGGTGTAACCATAGGCAGTGCAGAGGTGGCAGTCACACCTGGGCTCATGAGCCTAAGGAGGCCCAAAACATTCAACTGCCCTATAAAAATAAAAAAAAATTATAAATGGCATAGGGTAGAGAAGGCCCTTCTACAAATTTTGCATTGGAGCCCTGGAGCTTCAAGTTACGCCTCTGCTTATTTCTTAATTACAGCTTGTATCATATTAGAAAATAGATCGATAAACATTACAAACCAGTGATTATGGGACTTGAGATAGTTTAGTGGGAACAGATGAACATTATATGGACCACATAACGGCCTAAAATCAATTATGATTACAGTATTCATCTTTTCTGGTGATGTCTAGCAAGGCTGGCATTAGCATTACTTCCTTTCCCTGTCTCAACAAAAGAGATCAGCTCCATGAGTTAAAAAACTTGCCTAGGAGAATACAATTATTCACATATCATAGCATCAAGTGTACTTAAAGGGAACCTGTCACCAGTTTTATGGTGTCCTAACTAAGGGCAACATAAATAAGTCACTTTCTTTAATTGACCCAGTCAATCTGCCAACGTCTTGTATTGAAAAGCTCCAGCTGATAATGATGAGTCATGAATATTCATGAGCTCCTGCCTCTCCGCGCCTACCTGCTGCTGAGTGACAGTTTGTTTCCATAGGAATCAGCAGCAGGTGGGCAGGGGAGTGGCTATATCTCTGAATATATATATATATATATATATATATATATATATACACGCTGGACTCAATGACATCACGCTGGACTCAAAACAGCTCATTAGCATGCGGCATCTTTGTGTGTATATTATGAGGTAACCATCTGTCACACCAGTAAGTGAATACATCTAAGGTACTTTTTTAGTAGTTAATGATTGTATATAATTAGTTAGATTATAATCAAATATCCACATGACAGGTTCATTTTAACTCCATGGTGGCTACACTATATTGTGGAGTCCAGTTTGATGACCACCAATAAAGGTCATTAGCCAGTTATCAAGTTGATGACTTATA
The DNA here is from genome assembly GCF_014858855.1 of Bufo gargarizans. Taxonomy (NCBI): domain Eukaryota; kingdom Metazoa; phylum Chordata; class Amphibia; order Anura; family Bufonidae; genus Bufo; species Bufo gargarizans. The sequence continues at coordinate 105,894,615 of NC_058088.1, forward strand.
TAAAAATAAAAAAAGAATTCTTTATGACACTGACCTGTTTGCCTCACCCAAAAATAATGCATGTTTTTACCAATGGTATATTTTCAGTACCCCAGAATAGGATGCTTGCAAATTGTTTCTTGTTGTATGATGTTCTGATGTGTTGTATAACCCAGTATAGCTCTATATGGATCAGTCAGAGTTAACAATCCTGCCCTAGTAGGAAGATAGGAGATGGTCTTAGGTGTGCCTCCAGTTCACTGTACTGTGTGTCATCTGAGGAAGTGAGAGGAGCTACATGTGCTCACTCATTGGAGCCTTGCACCAAGAAAGCCATCTGTTCTTTATAGTACCCCAGAAAGAGAGCAAACAAAAGAACTAAAAAGCCTAAAATCTACATGGCTGAGCATTGGAGTCAGTCTGTAAGGTATTCGCTGTTTTAGGCTGATTAGGACTTTACTGCAGTGAGAAGGACATTGTTTATACACCCTATCCACACTTTGACACGATCCTGGTAAGTCGTATCTTAATCCCGTACCCCCCAACTGGGAATTACAGACACATTTACAAGAACCTTATTGTCAGGTTTGGATTATGCAGAGAGAGAGACTTTGGAGAGATAGAGGAAAGGAGTGCTACAACCCGCATCCTTGCTTATATCCATACATCGCTATCTGGGAAGATTTGGACTATGAATTGTTTGGAAGGCCACAGCACCTACATCTCCTACTTTGCACCACTACAAAACATATCACCAAAGACACCCCAACTTACCATCAGGCTGGATACCCAACATCAGGGTGTGTCTCTGGGAAGGGATGAATGGATGCTCTCTTCTGTCGCTGCTTGACCCTAGGAATAGGGATGAGCGAACTCGAACTGTATAGTTCGGGTTCGTACCGAATTTTGGGGTGTCCGTGACACGGACCCGAACCCGGACATTTTCGTAAAAGTCCGGGTTCGGGTTCGGTGTTCGTCGCTTTCTTCGCGCTTTTGTGACGCTTTCTTGGCGCTTTTTGAAAGGCTGCAAAGCAGCCAATCAACAAGCGTCATACTACTTGCCCCAAGAGGCCATCACAGCCATGCCTACTATTGGCATGGCTGTGATTGGCCAGAGCACCATGTGACCCAGCCTCTATTTAAGCTGGAGTCACATAGCGCCGCCCGTCACTCTGCTCTGATTAGCGTAGGGAGAGGTTGCGGCTGCGACAGTAGGGCGAGATTAGGCAGATTAACTCCTCCAAAGGACTTGATTAACTGATCGATCTGCAGCTGTGGATCATTGAGCTGCTGATCCTCAATTGCTCACTGTTTTTAGGCTGCACAGACCGTTTGTCAGTCTCATTTTTCTGGGGTGATCGGCGGCCATTTTGTGTCTTGTGGTGCGCCAGCACAAGCTGCGACCAAGTGCATTTAACCCTCAATGGTGTGGTTGTTTTTTGGCTAAAGCCTACATCAGGGTGAAGCTGTCACACCAAGTGCATTTAACCAGCAATAGTCTGTTCATTTTTTGGCCATATACAAAATCAGGGGCAAGCTGCGCCTGTCACCAAGTGCATTTAACCCTCAATGGTGTGGTTGTTTTTTGGCTAAAGCCTACATCAGGGTGAAGCTGTCACACCAAGTGCATTTAACCAGCAATAGTCTGTTCATTTTTTGGCCATATACAAAATCAGGGGCAAGCTGCGCCTGTCACCAAGTGCATTTAACCCTCAATGGTGTGGTTGTTTTTTGGCTAAAGCCTACATCAGGGTGAAGCTGTCACACCAAGTGCATTTAACCAGCAATAGTCTGTTCATTTTTTGGCCATATACAAAATCAGGGGCAAGCTGCGCCTGTCACCAAGTGCATTTAACCCTCAATGGTGTGGTTGTTTTTTGGCTAAAGCCTACATCAGGGTGAAGCTGTCACACCAAGTGCATTTAACCAGCAATAGTCTGTTCATTTTTTGGCCATATCCCAGTCTAATTCTGTCACTAAATCCATACCGGTCACCCAGCGCCTAAATACTAGGCCTCAAATTTATATCCAGCTAAATCTGTCCCTAGTGCTGTAGCTGGGCGAGTTATTTAGTGTCCGTTCAAGCACATTTCTTGTTCTGGGTTGAAATACAATTCTCAATTTAGCAATTTCATAATTTAGTGGTTCCTGCTATATCAGAGCTCTTTGAAATCTATCCCAAAAAGGGTATATAATATTGAAGGTGCACATAGGGTCATTCAGAGTAACTTCACACACACCCGCTACTGTGTATTTCCAAGTCTAATTCTGTCACTAAATCCATACCGGTGACCCAGCGCCTAAATACTAGGCCTCAAATTTAATTCCCTCTAAATCTCTCGTTACCCACCGCTGTACTGTTGTTGCTGGGCAAGATATTTAGTGTCCGTCAAAGCACATTTTTTGTTCTGGGTTGAAGTACAATTCCCAATTTAGCAATTTCATAATTTAGTGGTTTCTGCTATATCAGAGCTATTTGAAATCTATCCCAAAAAGGGTATATAATATTGAAGGTGCACATAGGGTCATTCAGAATAACTTCACACACACCCGCTACTGTGTATTTCCAAGTCTAATTCTGTCACTAAACCCATACCTGTCACCCAGCGCCTAAATACTAGGCCTCAAATTTAAATCCCTCTAAATCTCTCGTTACCGTTGTCCTGTTGTAGCTGGGAAAGTTATTTAGTGCCCGTCAAAGCACATTTTTTGTTCTGGGTTGAAGTACAATTCCCAATTTAGCAATTTCATAATTTAGTGGTTCCTGCTATATCAGAGCTATTTGAAATCTATCCCAAAAAGGGTATATAATATTGAAGGTGCACATAGGGTCATTCAGAATAACTTCACACACACCCGCTACTGTGTATTTCCAAGTCTAATTCTGTCACTAAATCCATACCGGTGACCCAGCGCCTAAATACTAGGCCTCAAATTTAATTCCCTCTAAATCTCTCGTTACCCACCGGTGTACTGTTGTTGCTGGGCAAGATATTTAGTGTCCGTCAAAGCACATTTTTTGTTCTGGGTTGAAGTACAATTCCCAATTTAGCAATTTCATAATTTAGTGGTTTCTGCTATATCAGAGCTATTTGAAATCTATCCCTAAAAGGGTATATAATATTGAAGGTGCACATAGGGTCATTCAGAATAACTTCACACACACCCGCTACTGTGTATTTCCAAGTCTAATTCTGTCACTAAACCCATACCTGTCACCCAGCGCCTAAATACTAGGCCTCAAATTTAAATCCCTCTAAATCTCTCGTTACCGTTGTCCTGTTGTAGCTGGGAAAGTTATTTAGTGCCCGTCAAAGCACATTTTTTGTTCTGGGTTGAAGTACAATTCCCAATTTAGCAATTTCATAATTTAGTGGTTCCTGCTATATCAGAGCTATTTGAAATCTATCCCAAAAAGGGTATATAATATTGAAGGTGCACATTGGGTCATTCAGAATAACTTCACACACACGCTTCTGTGCATTTCCAAGTCTAATTCTGTCACTAAATCCATACCGGTGACCCAGCGCCTAAATACTAGGCCTCAAATTTAATTCCCTCTAAATCTCTCGTTACCCACCGCTGTACTGTTGTTGCTGGGCAAGATATTTAGTGTCCGTCAAAGCACATTTTTTGTTCTGGGTTGAAGTACAATTCCCAATTTAGCAATTTCATAATTTAGTGGTTTCTGCTATATCAGAGCTATTTGAAATCTATCCCTAAAAGGGTATATAATATTGAAGGTGCACATTGGGTCATTCAGAATAACTTCACACACACACGCTTCTGTGCATTTCCAAGTCTAATTCTGTCACTAAATCCATACCGGTCACCCAGCGCCTAAATACTAGGCCTCAAACGCAGCCGCCTGTCTACAGCCAATGTGGACAAGCTGACGTTCATAAAAATGAACCAGGCATGGATCCCACAGGATCTGTCCGTCCCTTGTCCAGATTAGACATTAACTACCTCCCCTTAACCATATATTATTGGACTCCAGGGCACTTCCTCATTCAATCCTATTTTTATTTTCATTTTACCATTATATTGCGAGGCTACCCAAAGTTGAATGAACCTCTCCTCTGTCTGGGTGCCGGGGCCTAAATATATGCCAATGGACTGTTCCAATGTTGGGTGATGTGAAGCCTGATTCTCTGCTATGACATGCAGACTGATTCTCTGCTGACATGAAGCCAGATCCTCTGTTACGGGACCTCTCTCCTCTGCCTGTGTGCTGGGCCTAAATTTATGAAAATGGACTCTTACAGTGGTGGGTGACGTGAAGCCTGATTCTCTGCTATGATATGAAGACTGATTCTCTGCTGACATGAAGCCAGATTGTCTGTTACGGGACCTCTCTCCTCTGCCTGGGTGCTGGGCCTAAATATATGCCAATGGACTGTTGCAGTGGTGGCTGACGTGAAGCCTCATTCTCTGCTATGACATGCAGACTGATTCTCTGCTGACATGAAGCCAGATTGTCTGTTACGGGACCTCTCTCCTCTGCCTGGGTGCTGGGTAGTGTTGAGCGCGAATATTCGAAAAGCAAATTTTTTTCGCGAATATCGCAACTTCGCGATTTCGCGAATATTTCGAATATAGTGCTATATATTCGTAAAAACGAATATTCGTTTTTTGTTTTTTCCCCCCCCCACAAAATTACAGTACACATATAATTGATTGTTTCCCAAAGGTCCAACAGCTCAGATCTTACTCACATTGCCTAGAAAGTGATTGAGGCGCGAATCTTCGTAAGGCGATTTTATTAGCGCACATGCGAATATCGGCACGTCCCAGAACAGAGGCAAAGGGCTTTGCATTCATACATTAGTGAATTGAGTTGCGAATCTTCGTAAGGCGATTTTATTAGCGCACATGCGAATATCGGCACGTCCCAGAACAGAGGCAAAGGGCTTTGCATTCATACATTAGTGAATTGAGTTGCGAATCTTCGTAAGGCGATTTTATTAGCGCACATGCGAATATCTACACTTGTCCCAGAACAGAGGCAAAGGGCTTTGCATTCATACATTAGTGATTGAATTGAGCTGCGAATCTTCGTAAGGCGATTTTATTAACGCAAATGCAAATATCTACACTTGTCCCCAGAACAGAGAGGCAAAGGCCTGTGCATTCATATAGTATAGCACCATATTCGCGAATACGTAGAACTTCGTAAAATTCGATTTACGAATATTCGTATTTTTTATTTTACTTTCCACCTTACAGATTACATTGATCTGTACTCTGTCAACTACTGTCATCACCCCCCACTGTATCTCGATTGATTCCCAAAAGTCTCACATTCCCTAGAAAGTGATTGAGTTGCGAATCTTCGTAAGGCGATTTTATTAGCGCACATGCGAATATCTACACTTGTCCCAGAACAGAGGCAAAGGGCTTTGCATTCATACATTAGTGATTGAATTGAGCTGCGAATCTTCGTAAGGCGATTTTATTAACGCAAATGCAAATATCTACACTTGTCCCCAGAACAGAGAGGCAAAGGCCTGTGCATTCATATAGTATAGCACCATATTCGCGAATACGTAGAACTTCGTAAAATTTGATTAACGAAAATTCGTATTTTTTATTTTACTTTCCACCTTACAGATTACATTGATCTGTACTCTGTCAACTACTGTCATCACCCCCCACTGTATCTCGATTGATTCCCAAAAGTCTCACATTCCCTAGAAAGTGATTGAGGTGCGAATCTTCGTAAGGCGATTTTATTAGCGCACATGCGAATATCTACACTTGTCCCAGAACAGAGGCAAAGGGCATTGCATTCATACATTAGTGATTGAATTGAGTTGCGAATCTTCGTAAGGCGATTTCATTAGCGCACATGTGAATTTTGCATAGCATATGTATTATGCGATGCGAAAATTCGAATTATCGCATATGCGAAATAATAACGAATTTGAATAATCGCGAATATTTTACGAATATTCTTTCGAATATTCACAAAATTTCGCGAATTCGAATATGGGACATGCCGCTCAACACTAGTGCTGGGCCTAAATTTATGACAATGGACTGTTGCAGTGGTGGGTGACGTGAAGCCTGATTCTCTGCTATGACATGCAGACTGATTCTCTGCTGACATGAAGCCAGATTGTCTGTTACGGGACCTCTCTCCTCTGCCTGGGTGCTGGGCCTAAATATATGCCAATGGACTGTTGCAGTGGTGGCTGACGTGAAGCCTCATTCTCTGCTATGACATGCAGACTAATTCTCTGCTGACATGAAGACAGATTCTCTGTTACGGGACCTCTCTCCTCTGCCTGGGTGCCGGGGCCTAAATATCTGAGAATGGACTGTTCCAGTGGTGGGTGACGGGAAGCCAGATTCTCTGCTATGGAACCTCTCTCCAATTGATTTTGGTTAATTTTTATTTATTTAATTTTTATTTTTATTCATTTCCCTATCCACATTTGTTTGCAGGGGATTTACCTACATGTTGCTGCCTTTTGCAGCCCTCTAGCTCTTTCCTGGGCTGTTTTACAGCCTTTTTAGTGCCGAAAAGTTCGGGTCCCCATTGACTTCAATGGGGTTCGGGTTCGGGACGAAGTTCGGATCGGGTTCGGATCCCGAACCCGAACATTTCCGGGATGTTCGGCCGAACTTCTCGAACCCGAACATCCAGGTGTTCGCTCAACTCTACCTAGGAAGCATCAGTGTGAGGATTGCTACTGTGAATAACTGTTGCAGCTAGAGCAACTACCACTCCCATCCTTACTCCCCAGGGCGCAGATAGAACGCGAGATGGCAGAAGTCATGTGACATTTTCTTATGACCACTTCCTTGGGCTGTTCTGGGCTTCCTCCACCAGGACGCAAGTGCAAAACAATAAGTGGACATGTCCAGAGCATGTGCGGATACAGGGAATTCCACTGCTTGTGTCCTAGTGGAGGAAATTAAGAACTGCAAGTAAGTGGTCACGTGAACAAGTCACGAGACTGCCACCATCTTACATCCTATGGACACTGAAGAATCTGAACTGCTGTACTGATATTGCTGATATCAGGGCCGCCAGGGACTTTCAACTTCAGAGCTGGGGTACAGTACATGATTGCTTACAACTAAGTTAAACACTACTGGTTATAGGCATTTTACAATTTTTGGTAGAGATTGGACAACCCCTTTAAGGTCCATTAGTTTTAGCTAAGTTACTTCTTAGCAATGTATGGCATATCCACATCCATGCATAGGGTGAATTTAGAGGGGGATCTCTCCATTCACTTCGACTGATTTTGGCTGTTTCAGTCATTCCCATAGCAGTGAACATAGTGACCCATGTACATCTGCCTGGATGCGGCATCTAGTGGAGTCACTAGGTGGAATGGTAGACACTTGTACTGGAGATGAGTGTGGGTCCCAGAGATGTACAGTGCATCTATCAGACATATGTCTTTCCAGAAATACATTCAACATAGGAATAAACATGCAGATTAGTAACCCTGATTCACACATTTAAAAAATCAATAAAACAAAAAACAAATTAGCATGAATTTGTGCATTACTGTATATTTGTCTGTGGTGGAATAATATTCCTCAAACTACCATACTGTCTAATTAAGTAAGATTATAAAGAAGAAGGATTTAATAAGATTCTAAAGAAGACAGTACTGTGATCAGTAATTAGACCAGGGCTGGTACTTTACCCGTAATCTGTTCATTTATTTACGGGACTTCTGTAACTCTCTTATGACCGTCTTACTGGAGCATCTGCTATGTGAAACATGTAAACATCCACATATTGCAGCAGGCTGTGCATATCTTAAAATATTTTTATTGGATTGTGGTCAGTATTAATTTCCATGAAACCTTTTCTGAGGAAAAATTGCATTAAAATCCACTTTACAGTAAGTAATGGACTTGCAGATGGTCAATAAATGTGGCTTGAATCTGTCTCTCTTATTAAAAATATGTTTCTAGTACTTCAGATTTAATTTAAAGATAAAGAACTCATTTTTCTAAATTCAGTGTACATGGTAGCCATATGGCCATATTTACCATATTTTTCGTACTATAAGACACAACGCTGAACTCCTTTTTTTTTTTTTCCCTGACATGACAACACTGCACTTCATGCAGCTGGGGGAGTTCAATGCAAAGACATTATTTCATCTTCCATTCCAGTAAAATGTATGAATTCCTTAGCTCCCCCTAGTGCTGGCTGCAGGCAGTCAGCTTTGTAGTAGAAGGGAATCAACTATATCTATGTGATTTTGCCAGATGTCTGGTGTAAATCCAATAAGAAATATGGTGCTCAGAATGAGCACCATATTGATAAAGTACCTATTCAACTTTTTCCGACGTAGAAGTCGGATGAAGTGGGTGCGGTGGAGGACAATTCTTTTAACTTTTTTTTAATTAAAATTTCTTCCTCTTAATAAAAAAAAGTGATTTGTGTTAACTGGAAGTAATTGTTGCATGTATGCTAGGAAACTGGGTGGGGTCAGGGAGGCCCATACTAAAGCCTTATTCACACGTCAGTGTTTGGGTCAGTGATTTCTATCAGTGATTGTGAGCCCAAACCAGGATTGGAGCCTCCACAGACATGAAGTATAAGATCTGCACCTGTTCTTTGTTTATAGCCACAACTAGTTTTGGCTCAAAATCACTGAATGAACACTGATTGTATGAATAAGGGCTCGTTTCCACGAACGTGTGAAGCCCGGGCCCGTGCTGCGGACCGCAATGCACGGACAACGTCCGCGGGGCAGCCGCATGGGGATCGTGGACCCAGTCACTTGATCCCTCCGTTCTGCAAAAAGATAGATCATGTTCTATTTTTTTGCAGTGCGGAGGCATGGAATGGAACCCCAGGAAGCACTCCGTAGTGCTTCTTAATGTTCCGTTCCATGCTTCCGTTCCGCATCTCCGGATTTGCGGACCCATTGAAGTGAATGGCTCTGCATCCGTGATTCAGGAATGCACACAAAACGGTGACTGTGTATTGCGGATCTGCAAATGAAGTCCGCAATAAGGCAACAGGCAGCACACGTTCGTGTGAATGAGCCCTAAAGCATAAGTGTTGCTATGGGGCCCATGAGATCTGTAAGCCCCACCACTCTGACCTCCACTGATCAGCAGAATGGAGATCCAAGTCTCCCCTTCCTCTTCACCACATGATCATAGTGAGAATCAATAAACTGGTATTTGATTTCCTCCAGAAATCCTACATTTATCATTCATAGTAGAGAAAATCAGTTACTGTCCATTTTCATTATCTTCTTTGTAAGAAACGAATAGTAAAATGCATGTTATCCACTTGTTACCCAAAAGTATGCCATACCTAACGGTGCCTTCTTTGCCCCCAGTTTGGTACCAATTCAGTTTTGAATTGAAGACCCAGTCATTCTGATGACTGGCAGGGCCGGACTGGGACAAAAAATAGGGGCCCGGGCATTTTTGACTGAGCAGCCCAATCGCATGACCCCCAACAGGCCACACCCCCTTGCAGTCTAGGGGCGGAGCCAAAACCAGAAGCACAATTGAGGGGCAGGGCCAGCCACCAGTAAGATAGGAAGGCTTCAGCCAACACACAAGCTTTGCAACAACCAACATACAGACCTTGCTACATTCCATGCTTTTCAGAGGCAGAGCAGACAGATGTAAACGAGCGCCGGTCTGTCAGGTACTAGTGCAGTATGCATCAGCCTGCTCAGATGACCAACACTCGTTTACATCTACCAGCTCGTCCTCTGAGCAGGGCAATGAGAGGGAGGAGCTACCTCAACATGTGCATCGGGCATAACTGCCGTGCCCGGGAAATGGAATAGCAGCCGTGCCCGGGAATAGCAGCCTGCCCGGGAATAGCGGCCGTGCCCAGCCGAACACAATCAGACTGACCAGGGGTCAAGTCCTGGGAAAAAAAAGTGTGGGAACTAACTCTGGTGCCTCCGCGTGATGTCACAGCACGCGGCGTTCGCAAAGAGCAGGGGAGGTCGGCTGGAGCAAGCAAGTACTGTGTTTTTTGCCCTATTAGACGCACCGGCCCATAAGACGCACCTAGGTTTTTGAGGAGGACAATAAGAAAAAAAAATGTTTCATTACACCTCAGGTCAGACCACCAATCAGACCCCCAATGTTAATCAGACCTCAGCTAACAGCCCCAATAAGATCCCCAATGTTAATAATACCCCAATAAGACCTCAGATCAGACCCCAATATGAATGACCCCCAATCAGACCTCAGATAATAGCCCCATACCTCATAGCAGCCCCCAGTAGCCTCATAGCAGCCCCCAGTGCCTCTCCATCAGCCCCCTGTGCCTCTTATCAGCCCTCAGTGCCTCTCATCGGCCCCCCAGTGCCTCTCATCAGCCCCCCAGTGCCTCTCATCAGCCCCCAGTGCCTCTCATCAGCCCCCAGTGCCTCTCATCAGCCCCCCAGTGTCTCTCATCAGCCCCCCAGTCAGTGCCTCTCATCAGCCCCCCAGTCAATGCCTCTCATCAGCCCCCAGTGCCTCTCATCAGCCCCCCAGTGCCTCTCATCAGCCCCCCAGTGCCTCTCATCAGCTCCCCCGTCAGTGCCTCTCATCAGCCCCTCAGTCAGTGCCTCTCATCAGCCCCTCAGTCAGTGCCTCTCATCAGCCCCTCAGTCAGTGCCTCTCATCAGCCCCCCAGACAGTGCCTCTCAACAGCCCCCCAGTGCCTCTCATCAGCCCCCCAGTCAATGCCTCTCATCAGCCCCCCGTGCCTCTCATCAGCCCTCCAGTCAGTGCCTCTCATCAGCCCCCCAGTGCCTCTCATCAGCCCACTGCCCATAACATATGAATAAAAAACACTTACCTCTCCTGCTCCTGGACACAGACGCTCCTCTTCTCCTGACTCCTGCTGTCGGCTGTGCGCAGCCTGCAGAGCCGACAGCTGAGGACCAGGAAGCGCCGGTGAATACAAAGCATTCACCAATCACCGCTTCCTCGTCCTTTTGCCCTGAAACTTTGAGAACGGAGTTCCTGCCATGAAAAAAGTGCAGTGCAGGAACGCCATTCCCACCCGTTCCCCCTTGACTAGAGCCCTGAGACGGCCCGGCCCACCAGGCAAATGCCCGGTCTGCCCTATGGCCAGTCCAGCCCTGCATACTGGTTACTAGAGATGTGCTTCCAGACGCATACACATGAATCCAGTGGTTTTCCTAGCAACCAGTCTGTCTTAATTGACCGCTGCGGAGCTCATAACTGGAAAGGCATTGTGCTTACTCCAAAAATGGTGAAGCCATTCAATTCCCTGTCTCATTCTGTGCTTTTAATTGGATTTCCTAGGACTTGAATTTTGATGACCTAGTCTTAGGATAGGTCATTAATATGAGATCATTGGGGATCCGACTCCCAACACCCTCACAATCAGCTGGAAGAAGTAGCCGCCGTGCTCCAGAACTAGCACAGTAGGATGCAATGTGATACAGTACTTTCTCTTGTCAACTGATTACCGGTTTATCTACCTTTCTTCGTCTAACCAAAGGTGACCCCATGTTAATTTACGATATAACCAAACTCCACATCCTGCAACTTCTAGACAGCTGTACAGAACTGATGGACAGCGGTGGCTTTGTGTTAGTGATTCTCTGCAGATAATGAAAAAGACACATTTATCACAGAACCATTTATCTCCTTTACATCTGTTTGATGACAGCTTTCTCGAATAATCAGGTAAAGGTTAGTGTCAGTATGAAGGAATGCCTTGACACCAAATAGATCAATGCGGGGCATGAGGGCAAATCCACATAGGATAGTGGTTATGAAGCACGTTTCATGTTAAGGAGGAGCATGTGTGATAAGGTCAAGCCTAGGTGGCCCCTTGGAGAATGTAGATCTCTGATGCTTTAGATGGGGACTGACAGACTTAATGAAATCTTGGAGCTCTCAGCAGCAGGCCCAGACAGGGATATGACTGAAGGGGACACACGGCTACCTCAAACTGTGACCAGATCTTAAGGGGTGCATGATACAGTCGTACACAGGCTCCAGGTTCATCTTCTGTAATACAATCCCATGTCCTTAAGTAGCTTTTGATTGACCGCAGTGTTCCTGTCGGCTTCTCACAGTCAGTGTCTGCCTGTTTTGGGGTTGGCAGTAGCTCCTTTCAATCAGTGGTTATGTAGTGTTTATACTGGGATTTCCACCACAAGTCCAGAAGCATACTGGTACAATTCTGGCTACTGACGGTTAGCGATCTAGCATGTGTTAATGCAAAGATTTGCATAATATAAAATTGCACAATTCCATGGAATGAGAATGAGGATGAAGAAATATTCCCAGATCAATGCTGAGTCATGACTAAGTAAATGAAACAATTAGGCCCATTTACTGTAAGTATGTAAAAGACTGCATGCAGTAAACACACGGAGCTGGACTAATGCAGGATGAGAATGTTACTTCCAGCGTCCAGCTGATTGTGAGCAAAGGCTGTGGAATTCAGGGAATGCGTCAGTCCCTGGTGTCGTTCTTAGGCACTGGCTGGGAGTTTACAAGGACTGAACACGCTAGGGTCTTCTTTACTTTCAGTCTATATTAGGAGTCGGATCCTTTTTACATAAAAAAAAGATGCTGACAGGCTGGAGGTACTCGGAATGAATAGCGTTATCTGCCAATTAAATGCTGACGCCTTTCAATACCGTGAACACTTAGCATAGGGGCATCTGTCAGCAGTTTTGTACCTATGACACTGGCTGACCTGTGACATGTGTGCTTGGCAGCTGAAGACATCTGTGTTGGTCCCATGTTGATATGTGCCCGCATTACTGAGAAAATGATGTTTTAATGTATGCAAATGAGCCTCTAGGAGCAATGAGGGCGTTGTCATTACACCTAGAGGCTCTGCTCTCTCTGCAACTTCCTCCAGGTAGTGTAAAAGTGACACTTGTCCTGTCAATCAAAGTGCAGAAGGCACGGCAGTTGTAGAGATAGTGGAGCCGCTAGGTGTAACGGCAATATATTTGCAAATATTAAAACATCATTTTTCTCAGCAATGCTAGAACATATGAACATGGGACCAACACAGATGCCTTCAGCTGCCAACAGGTCAGCCAGTGTCATAGGTACTTTAAGGCCCGCTTCCTATAAGACTTGTCTGGTGTTATTTCTGTTAATGTCACATGCATTTTTATAGTATTTTTTTATCTTCACACATGCATGAATTGTGCTCTTTTTTCAAGTATTTCTTTACCTATATAGAGTAGAGAATGGAAAATGCCTGAAAAAACACCATTGCTACACAAAAAAAACACAAAAAAGACACCGAAATTTAGAGGGGAAAAAAAGCTGATTTAAAAAATAATGCATGTATGTCCTGCCTTTAGAATTTTAGGTAACATTTGGAGCTAATGGTTTTTCTGTAAAAAAAAAAAAAAAAAAAAAAGCACCAGAACATGCAGGTGCAAAAAATTAAAATGCATAATGGAGCTAGACACACTTAGGCCTCCTGCATTTGCGGATCCGCAATACACAGGCGCCGTTCCGTGGGCATTCCGCATCACGGATGTCGACGCATTCACTTGAATGGGTCCACGAATCCGGAGGTGCAGAATAGTGCGGAACGGAAGCACGTAATGGAACCCTACGGAAGTGTTTCCTTGGGGTTTTATGCTGTACTTCCGTTCCGCAAAAAGATAGAACATGTCCTATCTTTTTGCGGAAAGGCCGGATCGCAGACCCATTAAAGTGAATGGGTCCACGATCCGCTGTGGCTGCCCCGCGGTCGGAGTTCATGCATTACACATCACGGCCACGGGGCGCACACGTTCATGTGCAGGAGGCCTTAGGCTAGTTTCACACTCATGCTAAAATGACCCGGCAGGCTGTTTCGGTAGAGTCCATTATATCCGGTATTCTTCCTTTCTCCTCCGGAGCTCATTGACTACAGGTGAAACTCGATAAATTAGAATATCGTGCAAAGTTCAGTTATTTCAGTAATGCAACTTAAAAAGTGAAACTAACATATGAGAGACTCATTACATGCAAAGCGAGATATTTCAAGCCTTTATTTGTTATAATTTGGATGATTATGGTTCACAGCTTATGAAACCCCAAAGTCACAATCTCAGGTCCCCTTTGCTCAGGGGGTATGGATTAATTAGCGGACTAGAGTATGACACTTTGAGCCTAGAATATTGAACCTTTTCACAAAATTCTAATTTTAAGCTGCATTACTGAAATAAATGGACTTTTGCACAATATTCTAATTTTTCTAGTTTCACAGTAATGGAAGAATAAAGTATATAAATGTATACATCCAAATTATTAGTACCTAAGCAAATATTGTAAAGGACGTTAAAACCAAGAAAAAATTTTTTTGGGTTATATTATTTAAAAAGGCGGTAGACAACACAAAACCATTATGTACCGTAGGCATCCAGCCTGATTCCAGCATTAGTGCAAGGATTTGGCCGGACAAAAAAGACTGCATGCAAGAAACAGTCCGGAACTCCGACAGGTCCCATTATAGTCAATGTGGACTGGCGGTGCACCTGCCCCTTCCAGCCATACCGGATGCTGTCTGGATCGGTTTAACAATAGTGTGAAACTAGCCTTAGTCAGAGCCTACATTTGTATAATTTTAGTCTTTTTTGTCTCATTTTGTAAAATGAAGAGCATTGTGGCAGAAAGTTAATGGGAAAGTTGATCTGCTGTTCTTGTACTTCTGTCATTTTCTTGCCCCAAAAATCAGTAGTAGTGAGAAGAACAAGCCCTAATTAGAGGTGAAAGCTGAATATGGACATTTTTGGCTAAATAGTTAGGCCAAGTTCACTCTTCAGTGATTGGACCCAAAGCCAGTAGTGACGCCTACACAGAGATCAGGTATAATGGAAAGATCTGCACCTGTTCTGTGTTTCTGACCGGCACCTGGTTTTGGCTCACAATAACTGATGGAAATCACTGACCAAATAACTGAAGTGTGAACTCAGCCTAAGGCCTCATGCACACGACCGTTGTGTGCATCCGTGGCCGTTGTGCCGTTTTCCGGTTTTTTTCGCGAACCCATTGACTTTCAATGGGTCCGTGGAAAAATCAGAAAATGCATAGTTTGGCAGCCGCATCCGTGATCCGTGTTTCCTGGCCGTGAAAAAAATATGACCTGTCCTATTTTTTTCACGGCCAACGGTTCACGGACCCATTCAAGTCAATGGGTCCGTGAAAAAACACGGATGCACACAAGATTGTCATCCGCGTCCGTGTCCGTGATCCGTGTCCGTTTTTTCCTATAATTTCAATGGCAAACTTGACTTCGATTTTTTTTTTTCATTTTTCATGTCTGTGGATCCTCCAAAAATCAAGGAAGACCCACGGACGAAAAAACGGTCACGGATCACGGACCTACGGACCCCGTTTTTGCGGACCTTAAAAAAAAACGGTTGTGTGCATGAGGCCTTAGGCTACTTTCACACTTGCGGCAGGACGGATCCGGCAGGCTGGTCTCCCTGCCGGATCCGTCCTTCCGCTGTTTCGCCGGACCGCCGCTCCGTCCCCATTGACTATAATGGGGACGGGTGCTGAGCTCCGGCACAGCACGGCAGTGCACGGCGAAAGCCGCCAGACTAAAAAGTCGGACATGCAGGACTTTTTGGTCCGGCGGCTTTCGACTTGCACCGCCATGCTGCGCCGGAGCTCAGCCTTCGTCCCCATTATAGTCAATGGGGACGGAGCGATGGTCCGGCGATACGGCGAAACAGCGGAAGGACTGATCTGACAGGGAGACCAGCCTGCCGGATCCATCCTGCCGCAAGTGTGAAAGTACCCTTAGGCCTATTGTCCACGAACATAAAGGCTCCGTGCTCATGCTGCGGACCGCAAATTGGGGCAGCCGCATGCGGATGGCGGACACATTCAGTTGAATAGGGTCCGCAATCAGTCCGTTTTCGCGAAAAGATAGAACAAGTTCAATTCTCACTACTCCGTAGTTCTTCCATTCCGTGCTTCCATTCCGCAGCGCACCGCATCTCCGGATTTGCAGACCCATTCAAGTGAATGGGTCCGTATCCGTGATGCGGAATGCACACGGCCGGTGTCCCGTGTATTGCCGAACCGCCTTATGCAGTCCGCAGCACGGGCACGGAGCCTTTACGTTCGTGGGCAAGAGGCCTTACTTGTATGAATTCTATGAAGTATGAATGATGCCCTGGTCAGGAGCTTTAAGGACAAATAAAGTATGTTAGAGGGATACTGCATCTATTGGCTTCCAGAGAATATATTATGGCATCTGCATGCTAATAATACACATTACTGGGCAGAGCATTATCAGTTCTGCTTCATAGTTCTGATGAACGGTTAAGAGGTTGTGAAATCTCTAGGGTGTTTCACTTCTTAGAAGAAATGATCTGCACCCCCCAAAGTTTGAGAACAACAGGCAGGACACAATACCATCCCTTTCTTAGCATTCAAAAAACAAACAATTCAGCAAAATTGATCTGCACCCTGGGAGTTTAAAAATAGCTGCACAATATTCGGGAGGAGTCCTTCCATGAGGCGCTCTCAACGTCCAAAAATGAATGACGAGGGAGAATAGGCAGCGCTCCGGATCACGAACACTGAGCACAGCTGCTCATGCCACTTGTGCTTTTCTTTAATAGTATGTGATAAAACGGCTGCTGATATCATTCACTGACAGATAGTTATCTATATAAAACAGAAAAGTCAGCACACCCTAGAAAATGAAATAAATGCACAGGTGCGTACAAAAGCAAAAAGCACAATCCAACAGCGCTCAGCAATCACTGACCTTATGGGCTATACATTGTACGAATGCTGTATTCACTATATCAATTACTATTTTGATCAAACTCCATCATAATAAGGTGATGTCTTTTAGATTTGTTACAAGGACCAATGATCAGGCAGATTATCGGCATGAAGCAGACGCTCCCAATAATTGCCTGATCCTCAGCGGAGGTGAGAGCTGCATTTACATGCCGCAATCACCTTCATTGTCATGTTTCTGTGCAGCAGATTGTTGTTTAGAAAGTAAGATCTGCTGCACAGGAACAGTGATTTTTGGCCCTGGCAGAATGACACAATCACCCGATGAATGAGTGTCTGCTCATTTATCCGGTGATTGCCAGCATCTTTTGCCCAGGCCAATTATAGGGAATGAGCATTTATACAAACACTCATCTCTGCCAACCAGCTGTGGGAAGAGACTGCAGAACTCCATGAGCGCTTGGGCCTCTTCTTAGACCAGTGACATCACTATACTTCAGTTACGTGCCCTAGTTGCAGCTCAGTCCCATTCAAGTCAATAGGGCTTTTCTGCAATACCAAGCACAGCTGCTATACTATGTTCAGTGCTTGGTAAGCTGCCAGGAGGCTTCCTGGCTTTCTGCAATAGCTGATCGTGGGGGTGCTGAGACTCGGACCACCGCTGATGTGATATTGAAGACCTTTCCTGAGGATAGGTTATCAATATAAATTCCAGGATAACGACTTAAAACATGTTCAACATTAGGTAAAATATAAGTAAAACATTGTATCCATCTGGTTTACTTTGTCTGCATATGTACTTAATAAATGTAGATATTCGGCTTGCAGGCATCACCTATGAGGCTGGGGCTGCGCCTAGACTTTTTGTACTAAGACTTTTTTTTCTACAGAATAGTGTTGAGCGAGCATGCTCGGCCGAATACCAGTTCGGCTTGAGCATTGCTATGCTAAGCAGCCTATAAACGTGCAGGTAAGTACTGCCCTCACTGTAATGCCAGTAGCCATGTTGGGTATTGGCATTACAGTGATTGGCTGGCCGGAACGCGTCATCGGGTGCTATATAGCACCCGATGACGCGTGTACGGCTCATTCAAAGTCAGGGAGAGCTGAGCATAGGAAGGGACAGACAGTGTAGGGAGTGTAATTGAATATTATTTCTGTACAAAAACGTTTCAGAGACCCAAAGGTCCTTGTAAGGATTATTGTGTGTGACAGCAGCAACATATGTTAAAATCCCTAAATTGCTCAGTCTTAGGGAGAGCTGTGCATAGGAAGGGACACAGTGTAGAGAGTGTAAAAGGAAGATTTTTACACAAAAAAACTTTGCCGAGACCCAAAAGTCCTTAGTTTAAGGACTATTGTGTGTGACAGCAGCAATAAATATTTTTAGCGTATCCTGCGCAAAATACCATGTAATAGGCCGCTGCGGACAGTTAAATTATTTGCACCACATCTCCTGTGTAAAGTGTGTGCATCCCTAAAATATCAGTAACATCCAGTGTACCTTTTTCCGTAGACGGTGTCTGCTGTAGACAGTTAAAGTATCCACACCACGTCTCCTGTTTAAAGTGTGCGCATCCCTAAAATATCAGAGACATTCAGTGCACTTTTTCCGTAGACGGTGTCCGCTGCGGACAGTTAAATTATCCGTGCCACATCTCCTGTTTAAAGTGTGCGCATCCCTAAAATATCAGTGACATCCAGTACACTTTTTCCGTAGACGGTGTCCGCTTCTGACAGTGACCTTACCAGGGCCACATCTGCTGTGTAGCGTGTGCGCTTCAAAAAAAATTCTGTGACCTAAATATTTTTTTTCGATAGACGGTGTCCTCTTCTGACAGTCGGGAGTAGGTAATTTGCGCACCCCCTGCTTGCCTTCCTTGGATGTGGTAGTCGTTTCTCAGGCTCCCTCTCCGGAATCGAACACTGATTCCCCGTTACCCGTGGTTGCCATGTTAGGTACATAAAAGAACATCGAAAGTTAATCGGGCAGACATCCAAATTCATTGACGTCACAGGGACTTGCGATCAGGCAGAAGTTATCTAGAGTCAACAAAGCGGCAGCAGGCCCTCACCCATAATGTTTGTGATGGTCAGCTAAGCAGCAGGCACTCTCTTATAAGAGTCTGGTCAACACAATGCTCACCGCCGGGGGTCACGTAACTAATTAGCACGGAGGAGTCTCGTTGGTTATTGGAATTAACCAGACAAATCGCTCCACCAACTCAGAACGGCCATGCACCACCACCCACAGACTAGAGAAAGAGCAATCAATCTGTCAATCCTTTCCGTGTCCGGGCCGGGTGGGGTTTGCCGTGTTGAGTCAAATTAAGCCGCAGGCTCCACTCCTGGTGGTGCTCTTCTGTCAATTAGTTTAAGTTTCAGCTTTGCAACCATACTCTCCCTGGAACCCAAAGACTTTGGTTTCCCGGGAGCTGCTTGGCGCATCATGGGAATAACGTCGCCTGATCACCTGTCGGATCGTCTTCGAACCTCCGACTTTTGTTGTTGATTAATAAAAACATTCTTGGCAAATGCTTTCACTGTGGTTCGTCTTGCGCCGGTCCACGAATTTCACCTCTAGCGGCGCAATGCAGATACCACCGGCCATCCCTCTTAATCATGGCCCTAGTTCCGAAAATCAACTAAATTTTGGGCTGAACTTGTACTTTATATACAAGTAAATATACAGGAAAGAATGTTTCCTAACAGTTTTTTTTCTAAAATCGATTTCATCTTCGGTTTTGTGCTTATTATTGTCAGTCTGTAAAAGTGGCGTACTAATTGGACAACATCGTTCCCAGCAGCGACCTGGCCTGGGAGTCCAAGATGCATCCAGACATCCTCCCCATGCTGTTCCCGAACCAATTTGGTGGTGTTTCCATTAATTTCTGACATTTTCCTATGAACCAGGCACCCCTTGTGTACCTGGATTAATGCTTGGGTTCTCCCATTGACTTCCATTATACTCGGGTGCTCAGTCGATGTGGCCTGAATCACCGACAACTATGGTGCTCGATCAACACTAGTATAGAACAATCAAATTCCTAATGAATGATTTTTAAGGTTTTAAGGTTTTCCATGTGAAAGGCCATCAATATTTGCTTGGAGGGGTCTGACTCCTGGTACTCTAGACACTCATCTCAATAAAGCAGCCCAAGAGAGGGCATTTGGACTGAGCTGCACGTTGTGCTTGGGTAAACTGTGTAAGGGACGTGGCACAATTTAGATGTTGAGAACAAGTTAGGCCTCTTTCACACATCAGTGACTTTAATATGTGTCCATGATGGTTTTCCATGGACTGTGGGTTTGTGGTGACACCACGGAAGCATGCCCTATTTTTGTCTGTGATTATGGATCCTTCACGCACATTATAGCCTATGGGTCTGTCTAAACCCCGGACCCAACACGAACGCTATCCGTGTTTGGTCTGTAGTTTTCACAGATTATTGCTAGGATATGCTCTGAAAATCAATTTTCAGCCTAGTGTCAGTGGAATACAGATAACACACGGAGAGCAAAAAATGGACGCAAGGACCAAATACAGATTCTTCGCAAACATCTTCAAGGATAAACCACTGAGCATCTTGTCACTGATGTCATTTGAAAGAGGCCTTAAATGGTGACGCTGCTGCTTAGTGCTTGGTCTATATGGTATGATGAACTTATTAATGGCCAGATCTCTTAGATATGGCTTATAGAAATTAACTGCTCATTGAATCTGCATGTAGTCAGTGAAATTACAACAAAATTATTTTCATTGTAATTATATTAGTTATGTAGATTTTCCACAATCTGTGTATAATTGTATAACGTTATTTTTTCCCTATTTTTCCCTATTGTGTTCCGTCAACTTAATATAAGAATTTATCATGGGATTTTAGAACCTGTTAAAATCGTGACTCGGTGGGTGTTGAAGAGTTTTTCTTAATCAAGCTATGAAAGCTTTGGGGGCTTTGGGTTATTTTCTGCTCTCGAATCTGTCAGTCTTAACCCAACCCATTCAGAGGAAGGCAGTCTTCACCAATACATCAGACGTTTAGTTGGCCTCATACTCCTTTGGTACATATTGCACATTATGCTGGGAACAAAACGACAGAACTTGTGGAATGAAAGGCCACATCTGGTGAGGAACCTCTGGCAAGCATAGCTGTCAATCATTGTTATTCTGTAGCTTACATGTCGTTCACAGTGATGCTGATTATCAAGAAGTTCTGTAGCAGCAGCAGTCTATACTGTTTTCATTACCATGTTTGACAGTTAGATTATGGGCGAAAACCGGCAAACTCAATATATTGCAACATGGATGACCTATGGGCCCTATACCACTTGAAGCCTCTAGGACTACGGGGTGCTTCCTTGGGGTTTCTCTCTCCGCGCCTCCGCACCGCACAAAAAATAGAATATGTTCAGGTTTTTTTGTAGTGCGGATGGATCACCGACCCATTCAAGTTGAATGGGTCTGCATCCCTCTGCGGAAACCGCATGGATTTTGCACATGCATTGGGGACCGCAAATTGTGGTCCCCATTGCACGGAACTGCCAGGCAACTGCCTTGTGCATGAGCCCTTAATAAGATTGATGGCTAAGCACAAACAGCCCGTTTTAGTCTGCACTAGTTTTCATCCTATTTTTTATAAATTTTTCCAGTAAGCCTTGCTGAAAGATCATATAAAGCATTAAGGGCCACGTCACACGTGTTTTTACTGCCATAAAATACAATAGAAGCCTCTTTGCATTTCTTTTTCCATATCACATACGGTTTTTATTGTATGTTTTTTTCAGGTAATTTTTCCTTTAGAGAAGGATATGGAAAACGCCTGAAAAAAATCCTATTGCTTCCACATGATAATGGCAGACACACAAAAAGCCTACCAAACGAAAAAAAAAAAAAAAAAAAAAAAATATATATATATATATATATATATATATATATATATAAATATATATATGTTCTTTATATTTCCAATAGACTTTCAACTAAAGCTACTTTCACATTTTGGGCGGATCCGTCATGGATCTGCAAAAACTGATCCGTTACGATAATAAAATCGCAAACATCCGTCATGAACGGATCCGTTTGTATTATCTGTAACATAGCCAAGACGGATCCGTCATGAACTCCATTGAAAGTCAACGGGAGACGGATACGTTTTCTATTGTGCCAGATTGTGTCAGAGAAAACAGATCCATTTGGCTCAGTTTCGTCAAGCGGACAGCAAAACCGGATCCTTTTCCATTCAGAATGAAATAGGGCAAAACGGATCCGTTTTGGACAGCTTGGGAGAGCATTGAACGGATCTCACAAACGGAAAGCCAAAACGCGAGTGTGAAAGTAGCCTAACGTCAACTAAAACCTCATGTCCAAAAAAAAAGGCACAAAAAGCGCAAAAGTGCTCAAAAACACAATCAAAACCTATGTGGGAATCAGCCCTCAGGGTCACTACACTCACATTTGCACTGGCACTTTTTGGGTGCTGTCAAAATGTCAGAATAACCATATGCGTTTTTGCAGCATTTTTTGTTGTGTTTTTTTTTTCTGGAGATTTTTGCAAATGGTGAGCCAGATTTACCATTAGGATATGCCACATTTGTTGAGTGAAAAAGTTGCAAACTGCATGCTTGCAACATTTTCAATGCCACTTGCACAAAAAGTTTTACCCAACTGATGTTTCTCCACCAGCCTTGCCACTTTTCTGAAAAGGAAGGGGGGCTGGCAACTCCGCCACATTTTTTATTTATCAGTTTTCTGGCATTGTAGAACACCAAAATCTATGACAGCAAGTTACTGTTGAGGTGCATGGGTTGCTGGATGCTGCACCTAATGGCGTACGCCTCGTCATAAATTAGGCTCAGCATCCGGCTGCACGCCTGGTTATCTTAGCCCATCATATGCCGCCGGGATATAATAAATCTCCCCCAGTGTGTTTCCCAGTAGCGTTTTCTTTGTGGCGTTTTTTCTCCTATAGAGAAGATGATGTAAAAACACTTGAAAAAATGCCTAGAGCTCCAGCATGCTGTGTCTTAAGACAAAAGAAGCCGTAAAGACAAAAAACCCCACCTAATAAAAACAGCAGGAGCCAAAAAAAAAAACACACATTGAGGGAGATTTATCATAGCCCAGCGGAGTATGACAGGCTAAGATAAGTCGGTCTTCATTGTTAATGGCCATGCGGCAACTTCAATGGCCGTCCATTAACAATGAAGTCTATATAGTGCTGTATATACAGTGTCGTCTTTATTAGTTAAACTAGCTGAAGGCTCCGGCTTCACTCGGGTATATTTTATCTATTTTATTTAATGTTTGTGTGTGTCGTTAAAAGACATCAACACTATCCACTATAACAGTGACATCTACAGCACTCCGCCCTCAAAACAGTGACCTCCACAGCTCCCCACCCCTTAACACTGACCCCGCCCACAGTGCCCCGTCCCTTAAAATTGGACCTCCACTGCAGCCCACCTCCTTAACTTTAACGTTGACCTTTACAGCAGCCTTCCCCTTTAACAGTGACTTTCACAGCATACCACCCCCTTGACAGTGACCTCCACAGGGGCCCATCCCCTTAACAGTGGCCTTTTTCTGGATCGGGGGCATGTCCTTTTGAACAGCTCACTCTAAGACAGCAGCACTATACTGTCTGAGTGTGAGCTGCAGGGAGAAAGTCACCCTCCCTCCCACCCCTGCAGCTGACAGAAGTGTATTTTTACCTTCATTTTTTCAATCCCTGTCGGGTCAGGGGTGGGAGATAGCATGGCCTAACCAGATCTGGGGGGACTTAGCGGGACCTAGAAGTTGATTTTTAACTTCATTTTTTCAACCTCAGTCGGCTGAGGAGTGGGAGGGTGTGTGGCCTAACTGGATTGGAGGCGTGTCCTTTTGAACAGCTCACTCTAAGACAGCAGCACTGTACTGTCTGAGTGTGAGCTGCAGGGAGAAAGTCACCCTCCCTCCCACCCCTGCTGCTGACAGAAGTTGATTTTTACCTTCATTTTTTCAATCCCTGTCGGCTCAGGAGTGAAGGGGCGTGGCCTAGCCAGATCTGGGCGGGGCTTAGCTGGACCTAGAAGTAGATTTTTAACTTTATTTTTTTCAATCTCAGTCGGCTGATGAGTGGGAGGGGGCGTGGCCTAACCAGGGGCATGTCCTTTTGAACAGCTCACTCTAAGACAGCACCACTGTGCTGTCTGAGTGTAAGCTGCAGGGAGAAAGTCACCCTCCCTCTCACCCCTGCAACTGACAAAAGTTTTTTTACATTCATTTTTTTCAATCCCCGTAGCCTTACCAGATCAGGGGCGTGTCTTAGTGGGACATGGGGGTGGGGTTTTAAGTCTTTTGAGGGTGGTCACATTGTGACAGGGGGTCTGGGCTCCTTCCTGAAATAGTGACACCCCTCTGGGCACCTTACTGGCTCATTTGCATACCAAATAAACAGGATTTTCTGAGGATAAAAACATCTATTGCTGGAACAAAGGCACATATTGAAATAAGGTACTAAGTGCTATTAGGCCATGGATTTACTTTGATAGCAATTATCCTTGTGACAGATTTCCTTTAAAGCTCTCCTACAGCAGTGAAGATAAATGGCTGGGTTGTTATGGAAACCTGGAGTAAAACTGTGTATGTGGAGGCTGGAGGACCTGCGAGCTTCTATTGGCTGATAAGGGTCATGTGACCAAGCTTCTATTGGCTAATGCATCTCAGAAACGGTACATCCTAGACAGCTGAGACCTGGTCTAAAACCTTCCTGGACACCTGATGTACCTGTGTGCCAAATTTCATAATTGTAAATGCGATGGTGCGGATTCCTTTAGCGGACATACACACGCACACACATACACTCAGCTTTATATATTATATGAAGGGCAGCTGCAGGCTAGTTGGCCACATGGGTCTTGATTGCTGCACGTCCGCAACACAACCGGATCACAGCCGTATTATGGTACCCTAACAATGCAACAAAATCCTATATGTGAATCCACCCTAATAAACCAATTGTCTTGGCTTTCTAAGCACACCGGGTAAGAGACAATCTGGCGTGTAGTCAGCAAGCTATATCAGAATAACATATCGTGTAACATGTTCAGGAAGAAGCTGTGGGATTGAGTAGCAATTTTTGGGGAAAAAGTGATGAAAATAAAATCATAACAATCTGCATTCTGCCAGCGCAGGTCTGGAAGTACATTTTGTTTCATTCCTTTTGACACTATATTAATGTGATGGAAAGATTCTGCTTTCTCTGAGCTGCTTTGTCTCTTAGTAACCAGAACACATCATATCTTGGTTTGGATAGGTTTTCTTGGACTGTTGACCAAGATGCAGTATCCAGAATGTGGTCAGCGGCACAGAGTCATTCACTTTGTAGCCTGCAGAAAAGACAGTTTTCATGTCCAAACTGCATACAGTGGGGGTCATTTATCATGCTCGTCTGTTTTTTAGAGTACGATTAGACTGGCGAGGTGGAGCCTGTGACTATTTTGCATAGTATTTATATTTTAGTTACACACCAGGTGATGAATTAAGCGATGCGTCTTTGTGCTCGTCAGGGCGCAGGTGAATCCTGTGCAATTAGACTACTCATTGGTTGGCTCACTAATTAGGTGCAAAAGTGTAACAAAAAGTGACATATTAGATTTAAAATGCTTTATGTTTGTGAAAAGGAGCATGTCTACTATAAGGCTTCATTCACATCACCGTTCAGCCTTTCCGTTCAGTGGAAAGGACGGAGAAGGCACATAACTGAGCTTAACGGAACCTAAGGACCCCATAGACTATAATGGGGTCCGTTTGGTTTCCACTCAGAAGATGGTTCTGGAGCGGAGACAAAAGTTGTGCATGCAGAAAACATAACGGACCCCATTATAGTCTATGGGGTCCTTAGGTTACACAGCAGAATACTTATCTGTGTTTAATGAGGTATAATATATGCAGTGTGTAGATATATAGTATATACAGCAGTGTACAGATATGTGAGGTACGAGGTATAATAGATGCAGTGTGTACAGATATATTGTATATACAGCAGTGTACTCATATGTGAGGTACAAGGAATAATAGATGAAGTGTGCACAGGTATATAGTATATACAGCAGTGTATTGATATGTGAGGTACGAGGTATAATACATGCAGTGTGTACAGGTATATAGTATATACAGCAGTGTATTGATATGTGAGGTACGAGGTATAATAGATGCAGTGTATACAGATATATTGTATATACAGCAGTGTACAGATATGTGAGGTATGAGGTATAATACATGCAGTGTGTACAGGTATATAGTATATACAGCAGTGTATTGATATGTGAGGTACGAGGTATAATACATGCAGTGTGTACAGGTATATAGTATATACAGCAGTGTATTGATATGTGAGGTACGAGGTATAATAGATGCAGTGTATACAGATATATTGTATATACAGCAGTGTACAGATATGTGAGGTATGAGGTATAATACTGTAGATGCAGTGTATATATATATATATATATATATATATATATATATATAGTATATACACCAGTGTACTGATATGTTAGGTACAAGGTATAATAGATGAAGTGTGCACAGATATATAGTATATACAGCAGTGTACTGATATGTGAGGTATGAGGTATAATACTGTAGATGCAGTGTGTAGATATATTGTATATACAGCAGTGTACTGATATGTGAGGTATGAGGTATAATATATGCAGTGTGTACAGATATATTGTATATAAAGCAGTGTACAGATATGTGAGGTACGAGGTATAATACTGTAGATGCAGTGTGTAGATATATTGTATATACAGCAGTGTACTGATATGTGAGGTACTAGGTATAATACATGCAGTGTGTAGATATATTGTATATAAAGCAGTGTACAGATATGTGAGGTATGAGGTATAATACTGTAGATGCAGTGTGTAGATATATTGTATATACAGCAGTGTACTGATATGTGAGGTACTAGGTATAATACATGCAGTGTGTAGATATATTGTATATAAAGCAGTGTACAGATATGTGAGGTATGAGGTATAATACTGTAGATGCAGTGTGTAGATATATTGTATATACAGCAGTGTACTGATATGTGAGGTACTAGGTATAATACATGCAGTGTGTAGATATATTGTATATAAAGCAGTGTACAGATATGTGAGGTATGAGGTATAATACTGTAGATGCAGTGTGTAGATATATTGTATATACAGCAGTGTACTGATATGTGAGGTACTAGGTATAATACATGCAGTGTGTAGATATATTGTATATAAAGCAGTGTACAGATATGTGAGGTATGAGGTATAATACTGTAGATGCAGTGTGTAGATATATTGTATATACAGCAGTGTACTGATATGTGAGGTACTAGGTATAATACATGCAGTGTGTAGATATATTGTATATAAAGCAGTGTACAGATATGTGAGGTATGAGCTGTAAATCATGCCTCATACACTGCTGTATATACTGGCCAGGGACTGGTAGTGGGAGGGGCTATGAATGCAGCATGGGGGTCCAATTTAGATTCTTGCTATGGGGCCAGTGATTTCTATGTACTCCTCTGGCATCATGTTATTTTTCCGTTCTTCTTATCCGTCATAAGAACAGAAAAATATTTTAAAAAACTGATCCTGTAAAAAGCGCATCCTGTGCATCAGTTGTGCTTATTTGGCATCTGTTTGAGCCATTTGCACCTGAGATCTGTTTTTTTAGACTGAACAAAAAAAGGTACTGCGTGCACAATTTGGGTGCACAGGCAATTTTTGGGCACAGAATTCTGCTTACTCCAAATTTCTAAAGGTCCATGCACCAGAATAGTACATTTATCTAAAATTATCTTAGACAGTGCAAAGTGAAACACTAATAATAAATCCGCCCCAGTGTGTTTGTCCACTGGCACTACGCACCCAACAGCATCCGTGGCACAGTACACAGGGATCACCATGCACACCTACCGGTCATCACCAGGATCTTCCAGGGCCTATGCTGACATCTTGTAGCTGACGGCCAGCATCCTGAACCTCCTTCCAGAGGATGTGCAACATACACAGCGTAACATGAAAACCGTAAACATGTGTCCAAACAGGACAAATAAATCACTGAGCCGTCTCTCAGATGACCTTCTAGTCAGTTTAAAGTGATCGGCAAACATTTTCAAAGGCTACATCCTTAGTCCTCAGACTGTAAGGAAAGGTTCAGACAGTTGTTGGAGGAGATTTTGAGGCAGATTTACCTGCAGGTTTTCAGCCAAAGCCAGAAGTGGATCCAGCAGGAAGGCGAAGTGTAAGTCCTTCCTTACTAATTCCAATTCTTTTCAAATCCATTTTTGGCTTTGGCTGAAAAAGTTGCAGGATAATCCGTCTCGAAACGTGCTCCAAAAAACTGTGTGTGAACCTACCCTAGGAGCATTGCCTGTTTTTCAGTCCACAAATTGCAGATTCAAAAAACACGGACACCGGCCATGTGCATTCTGCATTTTGCGGAAGGGCTGGTCCATAATAGAATAGTCTTATCTTGTCCGTAATGCGAACAACAATAGAACATATTCTATTTTTTTGCGGAATGGCCATGCAGACATACGGACACGGAATGCACATGAGTCATTTTTCTTTTTGCGGCCCCATTGAAGTGAATGGTTCCGCATACACGCCGCCCAAAAAATGGAAGGGACATGGAAATAAAAACGTTTGTGTGCATGAGCCCTAAGGGAGAGGTTAAGGTGCACCCAATTACATGCTGAGAAGCAGAGGAGACCTGTCACCGAACACATTCACAGAGCACTCAGGAACACTTTATAGATTTTTAATTTTTTTAACAAGCAAAATGTTTTCAAATACAAATCCAAGAAACACTGATTTAACATAAAAACAGGAAAATACTTGACAGGAGAACAGGCTGACAATGATTCTTGCATTGCACTGCTCCGACAATTCCAGCAATTGCATTGTCTATTGGATATTGTCTAGACCAGGGATCAGCAACCTCCGGCACTCCAGTTATTCGGAAACTACAACTCCCAGAATCCTCTTGCACTTCTATTGGAGTTACTAGATCAGCCAAGAAAGGGTGTATGCTGGGAGTTGTAGTTGAAGGTTGCCGATCCCTGGTCTAGACAAATGAAAGTCACTAGCATTATTTCAGTGTACCCATTCTGTAGATGCCTTGCTAAGCAAGGTCTCCGGCTGGATGTGTCCCAAAAGGTCCTTGTGCCTCTTAAAGATGTTGCACATTGTCTTGTGTACTTGTTTCATTGTAGACATGTATGTCTGCTATCTTTTTTTGCTATTTGATTGATTAACAGAGCATAAAGTTAAGGCTGGGGTCAGCATGGCCATGCACTTACTCTTTTGAAGTCTCTGATCGAGAAGTCTGGTCTGTGGAACAGATCTGGAATGGGGTTCTTCTGCAGAATTTATTTGCATAGTAATCTGGCTTTTAGAAACATTAGCCTGAAAATGTGCCCCTGGGATATATAATTGGTCATTTCCTCACTTTCAATCTTCTGACTGACGGCTTTAATGTTTCTTTAATGTACACCCTTCAGAATGTTGATAGGCTCAGATGACAGTCCTCACTCCTGGTCAGTAACTGCCTAGGTCCAGCATTTGACCTATTGTGTTCTACAAAGAATGTGTGGCATGTATAGGACTCCGAACATATGACTTTAATGATGCCTGGCCTAACAGAGCACTTTGGGGCCACTTTATTAGATCCGTTCTAATAGATATGCTTCAGGGCCTGTGTTTTCTTCCTGTCATCACCTATAGGAACATGTAAAGACATATATACATATGCTTTCTTTAAAACTAAGAAGCGTTAGAAAGGATAACAATGAAAAAACAAGTCTTAAAGGGAATGTGTCATCAAAAAAGGACCTATTGTTTAAATCAAGTTTTAATCGTAAATACAAATTTGAAACAATTTTTAGCAAGTTATTTTTCATTTTCCATGTCAGTATCCATATATATATTTTTTTTTTTAAATCCTAAAATGCTGCAGTTTTCATATTGGCCACTAAGCCTAATAATAGGCATTAATTTCTTAGTCTGCACAGAAATCTTTTCAACAGTTATCTCCTTACCATTACAGGCAGCATTACAATAACAGATATCACCTATGTGTATAGATAGCACAGGATCCACCATTCACAATAGGTAATAGCACAGCTTATCACCTGCCTCCTGACCTCTGCATAGGTCACAAAGCATGCCTAGAAAACTCTTCCACAGTCTATTGTTTCTATGGCCCATGGTGGCTGATGTAAAGCATATCTTTAAATGCTGTTAAGAACAGCTTAGCCCCTGTAATCATGTTCAGGAAATAGAATTTAAAAATCTACAATCGAAAATAAAAATAGATTAGCAGAAAATGTGTATTTGGTTTTAACTGGCAGAAAAATTTTGGTGACACATTCCCTTTAAAGTGGATCTGATATTCCAGTTTATTAACCCTTTGAGTACCGGGCCACTTAAATCCCAGGCCGATTTTTGCAAATGTGACATGTGTCACTTTATGTGGTAATAACTTTGGAACGCTTTTACTTATCCAAGCCGTTCTGAGATTGTTTTCTCGTGACACATTGTACCTCATGACAGTGGTAAAGTTGAGTCGATATATTTCACCTTTATTTATAAAATAATCCAAAATGTACCAAAAATTTGGCAAAAGTCACAATTTTCAAAATTAGAATTTCTCTACTTTTAAGACAGATAGTAATATCTTATAAAATTGTTATCAGTCAATATTCCCCATATGTCTGCTTTATGCTGGCATAATTTTGTAAATGTCATTTTATTTTTTTAGGACAAAATTTAAAAGATTTTTTTTTAGCACCAATTCAGTTATAAAGTGATTTTGAGGGCTTACGTAATGGAAACCAACCATAAATGACCCCATTTTAGAAACTACACCCCTCAAATTATTAAAAACTGATGTTACCAACTTTGTTGACCCATGAGATGTTCCACAAGAATTATGGAGGTGATATTTCAAAATGTCACTTTTTTGGTAGATTTTTTTATGTTAATCAATTTTTTCTTGCAGCACAGCAAGGGTTAACAGCAAAAGAAACCTCAATATATATTACTCTGATTCTGCAGTTTACAGAAATATCCCATATGTGGGAGTAAACTGCTCTATGGGCACAAGGCAGTGGTCAGAAGGAAAGGAGCGCCATATAGATTTTGGAGGCAGAGTTTGCTAGAATGTTTTTTAGGCACCATTTTGTATTTAAAGAGACCCTGATGTACCCCTACAGTACCCCTACAGTGGAAACACTCAAAAAGTAACCCCATTTTGGAAAATACACCCCTTAAAGAATATATAAAGAGGGGTACTGAGTACTTTAACCTAAGCGTTTTACGAAATTTGGAAACACTTGGCTGTAGAAATGAAAAGTTTTGTTTCTTCCAATAAAAAGTTGCTTTAGCCCCAAATTTTTCATTTTCGCAAGGGGTAACAGGAGAAAAAGCACCCCATAATTTGTTACCCATTTTCTCCTGAATATGGCAACACCCCATATGTGGTCTTAAACTGCTGTGGGGGCACATGGCAGGACTCAGAACGTAAGGAGCGCCATATTGCTCTTGCAGAGCAGATTTTGATGAATTGGTATATGGGTGCCTTTGGTTTTTATTTTTTAAGTGATTGTCTTATGTGGGATGAGGTGACGGTTTGATTGGTACTATTTTGGGGTACATAAGACTTTTTGATCGCTTGGTGTTGAACTTTTTTTGAGGCAAGGTGAAAAAAATGGCTGTGTCACGGCTTCAGTGCGCTGTGACACGTTTGCTGTACATGCTGTTTGCTGTTTTGCCAGAAACAAAACGTGGTTGTCTGCATGTGTGTGCTTTGCTCCTCTTCTCCTGGTTCCTCCTCTGTCTGGTGCTGGAGGGGTTAACTACCTTGCTGGGTGTGGTCACTAGGTGCTTCTTATACCTGTGGCTTAAGGTCTGGAGTCAGTTGTACTCCAGCCTTGGTGTGTGCTGGAGTTATGCTCCTTGTCTGGATGTTCCATCTTCCAGTGTAAGGGCTACCTAGTGGGACATCGATGTCTCCAGCGATGTCTTCCTTCTTTCTCCTCCTTTTCCCCCTACCTTCCCTGTGTTGGTGTTTGGTGAGGGTTCAGGGTGTGGTGTCTTGTCTTGTTGTTGTTACATGTCTGGTCAGTTGGTGTTTTATGTCTGGCATGTATGCAAGTCGTATCCTGTTTTTTTTGTTCGTCCGGAAGGGGGCTCCATGGTTTCCCGGAGGGATGGACCAATAGTCAAGTCTGTTAGCTGGAGTGCTGGTTCCTATGTGTGTCGGTACATACTGAGTCCAAAATTGTGTTCGGATGTCATTACGTTAGCTTGGGTTCCAGTTCATCTTTGCGTGGACTTCTTATGTGCCGTCCAGCAGCTGCGGCAGGTAAGTTACCATGCCTTTCTGGGTTCTTGGCTCAGTGGTTATCCCCACCACTGGATACTTACCTGCCGTTCCACTTGGCTTTTCTCTGCAACTAGGCCGGTTGAGACTCCTGTTCATCCGTGTCTTGGAAGAACAGGTCGTATCTCCCCTGCTACTATGTGAGGGATTATCAGGGTAATTCAGGGTTCTAGGTATCCTGGGTATGAGCCATCCTACCATCCTGGTCCACTCATACAGTAAGGAGTTAGGGCGAGGATTAGGGACGCTTTAGGAGGTGACCTGCTCCCACTTCCGGGCCTAGCTGCTTCCCCGCATACCCATTATCGTACCATGGGGAGTTTCCCCTACTCCCCATCGTGACAGGCTGCTTTGGCATAGTTTTTTTTTTAGTTTTTTTTTACAGCATTCACCTGAGGGGGCATATAATGTGATATTTTTATAGAGCAGGTTTTTACGAACGCTTCGATAACTAATATGTCTATAATTTTTATTACGATTTACACAGTAAAATCATTTTTGAACAGAATAAAATCTTGTTTTTGTGTTGCCAATTTCTGAGAGCCCTATTTTTTACATAGGTAGAGGCTCATTTTTTGCAGGATGAGATGATGGTTTGATTGGTACCATTTTGGGGTACATAAGACTTTGGCAAGGTGATACAGTTTTTATATTTTTTTATGGCATTCACCTGACGGGGTGTATCATGTAAAATTTTTAAAGAGCCGGTCGATATGGATGCGGTGATATCGACTATGTCAACTTTTTTTAACTTTATTTTGGGGAAAGGACGCTTTTTTTTTTCTTGAAACGTAAAAAAAAAAAATTGTCCCACTCTGGGACTTCAACTGTTTGGGGGTCTGATTCCCTTTACAATGCATTACAATACTTCTTACTTCCTGTTAGATCCAGGGGGCTGGATCTCACAGGCTCTCACAGAAGGCAGCCACGATGCCTAAAGAAGGCATTGAGCTGCCTTCCCTGCCATCAGGTCCCCGTCACCCGAATGGCCACCCCGCACCCGTCAGGATACCGCCCGTGCCGCGGTCTGCACTGACTGCGGCAGTGCAAGGGTTAATGTGAGGCATCAGCGTTTTCACCGGACCCCTGCAGCTGATCGGACGGGTGCAGCTCCTGCGCCCACCCGATCAGAGCGCCGTACAGTAGCTGTACGGCACTGGGATTTGTGATCCTGATACCAGCGCCATACATGTACTAATGTATCGTAATACTAATATGAACATTAGCCAGGTTTTGAATATATATGTGCTGCCATTTAGAACCTTAACTAGACCCCCTAGAATATGTTAGGTTGTACCCCCAACTGGCAGATGTAGAAAACTAATTGCAAACCACCATTTTAAACATTCCAGGAAAAAAGCTAAAAAGCAATGTCTAAATCTCTAATGTGGCTCCCATTTCCAGTAATAGTAGTGTAGTGTTGTCCTGAACTTTTTCACCTGCTTGAACAAATATAAACTCTTTTTTAGCCTATTAACAGACCATAAATGATTAAAAAGGTTGTCTCATTTCCGACAATGGGGGCATATCGCTAGTATAGTCCCACCGCTGGGACCCATACCTATATTGGGAACGAAGCACCGCAAATTGGTGGCCGGTCCGGCCACAACCAAGTGCTCTCCCGATAGAAGTGAATTGGAGCACATTGTCTGAGATGAGACAACCCCTTTAAGGAGGAATTTATTAATCGCATATTTTGGTGCTGTGCCAAAATGTACTATCTTTCTCCATTTTCTGACATCCTTGCCATATTTGTGAAAAAAGTGGGTGGGAAATGGGTAGGAGGGGGCTGGCCAATCATGAGACCTCCACAACTGGATATGCAGTATTTACCAATATGTACCTCAATTCCCTGTTGGCGTAGATGTAATTTTGTGACACAGGTATCTCTCGTAGATGTGTCAAAATTGTTAAGAGACCTTAATCATTTTTGCGCATAATATGACTGCATATTTATGATTTTATTAAGACTGTTGTAATAAACAAAAGTCGTAATAAATTACCCTCATAAATAAGGCAGCGTAGATAAATTACTGCAGGCACTAGTACCTATTTAAACAGATCCAGTAACTGTCTAGTAGCTAGAAATTAAGAATTTCATTAGAAACAAAGAGCAAGGGCCCATACTGTGCCCGTAACAAGTCTCGATCGATGATATCAGTGATCAGTGCTTGATTACTTCCATTTAAACACATATCCCACCCCCCCTTCTCCAAAGTCAGCCAAGCATGCATGTGTTATAAATGGAGAGAGAAGAATAAGCTGCTGCCAGACACTTCTAGTGGTGTCTTATCTCCCCAAGAACAGCCCAGAACAAATGGAACAGCCCAATCTTTATCTGCATTCGGGGAAGGTTGGAAGGCCCCCATACACATTAGATGGTCGGTCCCACCAAACCGATATGGACAGGTTAAGCAGATCTGTATGATCAGCTTCAGACATTGCTGTCTAAAGAAAATAAAAAAAATGTCATCCTACAAAAGTCTTGAGCCTTTTGAATCTCTTCAAAATAAAAATGAAGAAAGAAAATCTTGTTGAATGGACAAACACACCTCTAGTGAAACAACAAACGTATTATTTCATGTACCCTTATTGGCCTCTTTGATGATCATGGCATAAATGACTAAGATCCCAGAATTGATGGCAGTTCTGCTGGATGTGACATTGATTCCAGTAAAAAGAGATTTACTCTTGAATGCCTTTACTTTTGAGTGCCGCCTTGTCTTCAACTCCTACTCATGAGTAACAGGAAAGACCTTGTGGTAGCAAGAGAGCCTCATTCTCCTTATTGTTTGCCTGTTTTCAGCAATATGCTTAGTGCCAAGTGATCTTAGCCAAAGGTCTCCACCTGGTTATACCCTGAATAATTCAGCTGACACTTCAGTCTGTTAAATATCATTGAGAATAGCATTAAATAATAATAAGGAATAAACTGCTTCCTTACCTAATTGTTTTTTTTATTATTATTTCCATGCAGGAAATAAGCACATAAAATAGCAATCAT
This sequence comes from Bufo gargarizans, assembly GCF_014858855.1. NCBI lineage: Eukaryota > Metazoa > Chordata > Amphibia > Anura > Bufonidae > Bufo > Bufo gargarizans. The sequence continues at coordinate 105,929,723 of NC_058088.1, forward strand.
AACCTCAGATCTGAGCTAGGATGGCTAAATTATTAAAACAATTTTCTTTACACTAGGGTTTTCTAGCCAGGGTGGAGATGCCATATGTGCCACCTGTGCAGCTGCATGAGAGCCCAATAGGTAAGAGGGCCCTGGCTTACCTTTCAAGCAGCTTGTTTCTATTAGATTGCTTGTAATGAGTGTCTCTGCTCAAAATGAATAGTGGATTGCGGGAGAAACATAAAAAGGGGCTTTGTGATGATCTGCTGAAGAGTAAGGGGCTTATGTACAATTATTGAATGGTGCCCCCCCCCCCACCCCCACCCTACTTTGAGTGTCTTTCCCTCATTGTGGGGCTTCATAAAATAGATAAAACTGTGATCCCCCCATTGTGATACCAGCTAGACCCCAATTGTGGTACTTTCCACTTCACTCCTTTTCTACCTTGGTCCTGACCATTGGACAAGTCACCCCCAATAGGGCTAATTTTGTTATCTAGGGATACAATGGAAGACGAGCTGTATGCTAAGCAATTAATAAAAAATTCACATTAACTGGGGAACGAGCAGAATACCTTCATAGTGCCCTCTTTTTCATCTTTTTAATTGCAGATCCACTAATTCTTGGACTCCTCTTCTGTCATCCAAGATGGCTTCTTCCTACACAGTTTAAAAGAGTTGCCCACTTTCTGGATCATTGTTGATCAGTGTGTTTGAAATATGATGTGTACTTAATAATATAGTCTGCTCCATTTTCTCTATTTCATATGGTATGTCCCCTTGTTGGCCAAGTATTGTGTTCTGTCTGCATGGAGGTCCTGTTCATAAGATTGCTCCCTTTATAAAGGGACATGTGACCAGGCAAATCATTCCTCCATTCAAACACACTGCACCTGCCATCTGCACTATGCACTGTTGGGGGTTTAGTGTAGGGGTAGTGTGTTAGAATGGAGGAAGCTGAGTAATATATCTGATGACATGATCCCCCATCAGCGGCCTGGACTTCTGGACTGGACCTTTATGTGGACAGAACAGAAGATTTACCGAACAAGGGGACATGGCTTAAAAAATATCAAACAGCATTGTATATCAACCAAGGCATTATTTGTAAGTGTCATATGGTTATCTTATTTACACATTGGTCAACAGTAGCCAAAAGTGGCCAACCTCTTTAATGCACATTGTGCATCGGTAGCCCAAGACACTTTCTACTTGTCCATCCCTGCTCTTGGATTGGCCAGTACTGAACACAAGAGCAGTGCTGGCCATTCCAAGTACAGCAGGAGGTGTCTTGGGCTACCAAAGGAAAGGTGTGTATCAAGTAATCTGAGAAGCAGTACTGCCATCTTGAGTGGCAAAAGAAGAGCCCCAGAATTGACAGAAAAGCAACTAAAAATATGAAAAGGAGGGCACCATGGAATATTGCTCTAAGTTCATTTTCACAAGAAGGCAATTTTGGTACGTGTTATCTTTGATGCAAATTATACAAGTACTCTGCTGAATGTAAAGGCCCTATTAGACTGCCTGATTTCTAGGCTAATTATCAGAGACAAGCATTCATATGAACACTCGTTCCTGGTAATTGGCTTGTATGATCGAGCAGCCAATCACCAGATGAATGAGCAAACAAGCTTGTTCATCGGGTCATGGGCATCTTTCATCAGGATAAAAGATGCCGATTGTCGCCAAAACATCCCTAGATGTGCTGCCCATAATGAATAGAACTGATTAAGGGAGTATATACCATTCCTCCTGTAGTTTAGTTTGCATCAGGCTTTGTAATCCATTGGCTCTTGCACTGTTCGTACTTTGGGCAGTGTAATATAGCCTTAACTTAAAAGAATTGACTCAAGAAAACATAAAAAAGAAAATGTGAGCTCTTGGTAATATCTAATTGCTATTGCATAATTAAAATGCGTACCTTGAGGCTTTCTCCTATGTCTGAACGTTATTTATCATGAAGAATATGCCTTTGATACAGAAAAGTCATTATCAATCTTACAGCCAATTCAGCTGTCCCTCTGACAAAGTACTGTAGGTGAGATGTCATTACCCATGCTAGCACTCATATTGCAAACAGTGGGCAAGAATATGAACCTTATTAAACCACATATTAAGCTACATGTTGTCTACTTTGGTCATCCACTTGACGAGTAATTGAATAGTTTGATGAAAGTATAAGTATACTATAATCAAGTATTAGTCATTGTCTTAATCTAGGCTCTATAAATGCACCATGCTTTCCAAAGAAACCGGTGATTCACAGAATGTTGTCTGACTTCTCCCTTGCCCACCTGAAATCTTGACAATGAAAACATTATTTGAACACAGTCCTACAGTATGGGTGTAACAAACAACAAGCTTATCACCTTATAAAAAAAACTATGTTCTATAGCTGAATATATTACAGATGTGCTTGAGAGTAGGCAAATGACTCAACAGAGGTCAGCCCCATAGACCTCCACTGAGCAGAAGAGCAAAGGGGCTGCAGAGCTCACGGAGTCAATGCCAAAAGCTCTGAAATCTGAATCGGTGTCAAAAGTTCTGGTTACCCAGAATGTCCTGCCTTTTGTACATCTCATTTTCCTACTTGTACACAAGATATTTATAGCAAGTAGCCAAGTTATGCATATTTTAAGGAATTTCTGTCTTTTGATAGCCAAGAAACATCCTTCATCCTGCTCCGAATTGTGAAGCTGTGTCCATATTTCATGCCTGCTGAGCTGTTCTGGATCACTTAATGTTCTGCAGCTGATAAAGAATGTTTTACGGCTATACAAGGTGTCATCTGTTCATTTGTTTTAAGTCTGCAGATCATGGGCAAAAACTGTGCAGAGAGAAAGGATGGATTCAAAGAGAAACTTGCTCTTTATTAATCAGCACATTTGGTGACACCTCACTGTTCATATCTAACCAACGTTTTGCCTCATTATATCTTGGAAATATCCTTGTTCATTGTGTAGTGCAATTATAATTCACACTTATGCTCTTTAAACTTTATTATAGCTGTAATGAGCCATAAAAGGAGTTCCATACTGCACATCCATTTACTTTCCATATGGTATGCTCAATCCTACTCTGTACAGAGGTATTCTGCCCAACATTGCTTCTAAGATAGCATTTCTCCATGCACATACAGTCACACATTGCGTATATGACATTTTATGGATCCTATATGACCACATACCGAGTCCCAAGGAACTGCCATGTTCTTAAGCCCTTATGGTCTCTTTTCTTCGAGTCGGCTGTCTGCAAAATATCAAATGATGAACCTGACAATTCTCTGGTGGAAAATGTGCGGTGGGCCACATCTTTATTTAATAAATTAAATATATCAGCAACAGAGAACTCTGACCAACACAAAACATATGTATAACCTGAATCCCTGGCATCTCAGATAACAGGTTATTGCTTGAGTAAACAACATGTAAAGGTGACTTGATCAGAAGCCTTTGAGCTCAAGACGAGGTCCACCAAATGGTGACTTCTATAATATAAAAAGGGAAACAAAGCTTCATAAACAATTCAGTATTCCTATTCATATTTTAGAAAATTAATTCTCAACTAGCTTGGCATTTCCTGAAGGAAATACATAGGGGGTCATTTAATAACATTTGCGCAGTAGTCTGCAACTTTTCCCTGTTCACGGCAGGTCTAAAAAGGGGGCGCAGTATGGGCGGAGAAGGCGCGTGGAAGGGGCATTTTCTACGCCTGTTTTAAGCGTTGAAAATGTTCTAATTCTATGCCAGCAAGACCAGCGGTGGATGTGCCTAAGTTATGTAGAGGCCGGGTCCTCTACATAACGCCGGCAGATCCACCGCCAGCGCAGGGGTTATATAGACCGACGTCTGAAACACTAGTCTTAACAAATGAACTCATTGTCCTTGTTTGTAAAAACATTAAGCTTTTCCACTAAACAAGCAGCAGTCATTCATGGATTTGTGGGAAAAATGACTTCTTCTAAATGAACACTCCACTGTAGATTACCTTCTATAGAATTAAATAGGTTAAAATAGAATCAAATATGTCTAAAACGCTGGTCTTAACAAATGAACCTCATAGTGCTTGAAAAGAGCTGACAGTGTATGTGTGTGAGAGGGCAGAACGACTGTGCATGTGTCCTGTGTCTGAGACTGGGTGCTGCTTGGGACATCATCAATGGCAGTTAAAATTTGATTCTCTGAACAGTCTGCCTTTGATTAATTGACAAATCCAATTGACTCCAAGAATACATAGCACACCTCTCAGCGATGAGAGACTCCATTTTAACAGAGTCTGTAAATTAGGCAGTTCAGGCTGTAATCACAGAATTCAGCCATTCATTTCTCTGGGAAATGTTTTTTATTTTTAATGTGAATTTATTAAAAACAACAAATGTGATTGACACCAAAAATACATAGCACATCTCTTAGTGCTGAGAGCTTTGAAGCGCAGTTTGAATGGAATGGTTTTGGCTTTATTAATTGCAGAAAACTGGAGGACAAAATATAGGAAGATCAGGAATAACAATATAGTGCAGTGATGGCTAATCTCCGGCACTCCAACCGTGGCAAAACTAAAACTCCCAAGATGTTTCACCACAGCTGTAGTGTGAGAGGTTAGCCATCACTGATGTAGAACCCTTTCAAGAACTATAATAATGCAAATCTCAAAAAAATTTGCACAAACGAAACAGAAAACATTGAGACCAAGTAAAGATTGAAGAGCAGATAACCAGAACCACGCTGGGTGAAGGAACTTCACCCTTCGCACTCTATAGATCAACGTCACTCTGAAATGCCCTCTATAACACCTCTCACCACCAACTGTCTGCCCCTCAGTCAGGAGGCTTCCCCTCTCTAACCCCCTGGTTCCCTGCATGAAGAGACAGAATAATTTGTTATTTTTGTTCCTTAAAAAGAAGTGCATAGGATTTCTATTTAACAAGACTTCAAAAGTGCTTACAGTGTTCATTCTTTAATCTTGCTGTCATTTTTGGAGGAGCAAACAGGGATAATGTGTTTCACCAGAGTAATGGAAGTTGCCTAAGGAAACTTAGAGACAATCTATAGGTACTCTACTAATGTGAGAGTAATTGATCACTTACTGTATGACTGCCAAAGTTTCCTAATGTGCTATATAGTAAACTACAATATATTTAATAGGTTAGAGTATTTTCAGTGCTAATTGGGCTGTTTAAAGTGAATGTACAAAGTGATCCTTCCTAGGCAGTAATGTACACCATGTGCACAAAATGCAGCAGTTGACAAAATATGACAGCCAATGTAGAGTACTCTAATGGGATTTAAATAAATGGTTACCAGGTGGCCTATCATATCTTTCCATTTACATTTTCCATGCACTCTGTCTTGACAAATGGCGCTGTCTCCATGACCTAATATAGGTATACGCTTATGACTGCCTTATCATTGATTAGGGCTGGGCTCACACCAGTGCTAGCAATTTCCATTGTTTTAGAGAACAACAACAACAGCAAATATTATGTAGGCGAGTATCAATAATGGGGTATTACATTTCAGTTAAGGGATCTCATGGATAGACAGCACCATAGGAAGAATCAAAATGTCCCTAACCCTTATTGATGTTGATTCATACCAACACGTCTTTCCCCTCCTTGTGTCTAGTCAGGAAGATACAGATTGTTGTTTGTTTGCTTGTTCATTCTTAATAGGAGAGAACCATGGTTCTCCCTTCCTTTTCCCAAATTAACACATTTATGTAGAAGGGAATCCTTTTACAGGTTCACATTACCCATATAGAAGGGGGATGAAGCCAACTAGAGATATGGCCCTTCATCACCCCTTACCATAGTTCTGAGAGCCACTGATGGATCTGGTTGCATTGTCCTTTCATTGATCAGACATAATACTGTGTACTACATGACTATACAGCCCCATACACAACATGTGGCAACATGTACTTTTACATCAATTAGTACTAGAGTAACTCTTCTGTGGGATCGGTCTAGATGGGTTAACCCTTGCTTCTAACTTGCATCAATAAGCCTTTGGCACCAATGACTCTACAGCTGGTTCACTAGTTGTCCTTCTTTGAACCAAGTTTGGTACAGTAGGGACTAACCATACCAAGACTCAAGAGTATCTTCATTATTAGTGAAGGCAATTTGATAATTGGTAATTTTTTAGGCTACAGACAACCATTGCTCTCATTTTTCCCCTTGCAGATGTCAAGATGTCAGTAGTCTAAGAGAAAAACAATGTGCCAGAGATTCCACATGTACTGCTGACACTTTAGAAGCAAAGAAACATTTAGATGGCAATCATATGCCACCACATTTGCTCAGTGAATGTAAAAATTCAATTATCCACTATATTAATAAGTTTGTCTTGAACTGGATGGAGTAGATGTTAAGCACATTTTTACATGTTTTTGATTATAGACATAAGGGGTTAACCTTAGATGCTGCCTGATAGATTTTCCCAATGGTGCTGTGCTATGCGGGAGTCACTGTGTTCTATTGTACGGGCTGGAATAATGACCATGTCTGTTTCCTGCTCCTGCTAAATATTGTACCTGAGAAAACAATTAGGGCCCAGTTGGGGGCCAAGTACAACCTCTTTCACTCTAGTCACTAGTTACAAGGGCTGGGAGGGAACGGCTGTCCTGGAATGTTTATATCAAAGACTCATGATAAAAGCACTTTAATTATATCTACAGAATCCATATTTACATTAGATTGAAGCCAGTTTATTGTCTTTTCCTCTCAACTGAGACTAATGTTTTCTTGAAGTGAGAGCTGATAGGAGCTGACATTAAAATGCTGTAAACGTCACATACCACGTGGGTGATTAAAGCTTTTGAACGCACACACTTAATACACTGCCAACCTTTTCACTGGGCAAAAAAAAATTCAAGAGCTCTGCAGCAATCCAAATGCCTTGACTTCAGTCTAAATGGCCAAATGTTAACAAGAGTATCTTGGCAAAGAAACAAAAACAAAAAATAACTTTTAAAATAGTCCCTTTGTGTTACTAATTTACTGTATATAATGGCCAAGAGGAGTCCAAGACACCACAAAAACAAGTATTTAAAGCCTTATTTGGAACACATAACCCAATAAGTGCTGTTATTGGCTAATGTGCTCCAAATAAAGGAGCTTGTACGTTATTTAGACTTTTCTTGTATGCTGCACTTCCAAGATGGATCAAGGTGAAACTTCACCCTGAGATAGTGCACAAAGACTATAGATATTGATGACCTATCTGCAGGTTACCTCATAAATATCAGATTAGTGGAGGTTCGACACCCAGCATCTAACCAGACAATGACCCTAAGCACACAGCCAAGACAACACTGGAGTGAGTTAGGGATTGCTCTGTGAATGTCCTTGAGTGGACCAGACAGAGCCCTGACTTGTATCCGATCAAATATCTCTGGAGAGATCTGAAATGGCTGTCCACCAACAGTCCCATTCAACCTGACAGAACTTGAACGAATCTGCAGAGAAGACTGGCAGAAAATCCCCAAATGCAGGTGTGTAAACCTTGTGGCATCATACCCAAGAAGACTGGAGGCTGTAATCACTGCCAAACGGGTTTCAACTAAGTCCAGAGTAAAGGGTCTGAACACTTACGTCAAAGCAACAATGCAGTTTTTCCTTTTCAATAAATTAGCAAAGAATTGGAACATTCTGTTTTTACTTTGTCATTATGGGGTATTGAGGGCAGATTGATGGCAATTTTTTTTAAATTTATTTTTATTTCTTTATTTTTAGCACAAGGCCGCAACATGTGAAACAAGTGACTTTCATTATATATGTACTGTATATATACACTGTATATATAAATATATATATATATATATATATATCTATATATATATATATATGTATAGTGAGTATTCGCTTTGGTAGGCAGGGTAAGCGAACGAACAGAGGCAAGAGAAACAGTTTGTAAAAGAAAACTTCAGTGTTTATTCACACAGGGGGGAAAAAGAAAGCAACATTTTTCAGCCTTAGCGTTCGTTCACACAAAGGAAAGTCCAAAGCACAAAACTGTCGACTTGTTAGCAGTTTTTTCAGCGGTCTACAACAGGCTTTAGGGGGGCCTCTTTCCCCCCATGCGGCTTTCAGTCCTCTAGTACAGCACCATGCCTCAGATCCCAAAACAGAGACCTTGATTCTGAGCCCAGCTGCCTATTTAAAGGACAGCCAGGTGCTGCCAAAACCCGGACCGGCACTTAAACTCCGGTCTGGTATTTGATCTCATCTGGCTGGAAATCAACCCGGCTGCCCATGTTGTGAGGAAATACCTGCCTTCCCAAAGAAAATCCCTTGCTATGTCACAACATATATATATATATATATATATATATATATATACACATAGTATTTTTCGCTCTATAGGATGCACCTGACCATAAGGTTTTAGAGCAGGAAAATAAGAAAACATTTTTCGTCAGACCTCAGATCAGACCGTCTATCTGTATCAGACCCCCAAATCAGACCCCAATCTTCATCAGACCTCACATCAGATTTACATATCCTACTCTGGACACTACTGCCACTCTGCCACTTAGGAGATCCAGCGCACTCTTCCTTCTGCTCTGCGCTTTGATCTGATGTCGCACAGTGTCAGGTCATAGTGCGCATAAGCGTGCTCTTTGTCCTGACACTGTACATTGGAGAAGACCAGGGAGCAGTGAGTAATGGCAGCACTGTAATGGATGCGCTCATTAGTAGTCACTTTATAAGACGCACTACAAAAGTATGTCTTATAAAATTAAAAATTATGGTTCATAGCCAAATAATGTATTATTTTAAGGAATAGAAAAAATTATAAGGTGGCAATCTCAATTTCAAGCTAACTCTTTATGATACACATGTACTCCTGCAATCTAACATATAAATAGAAAAGCATATTTCTGACATATTGATGACATCACCTTTGACATAATTAGCCTGAGGAAAAGTTTCGCTTTCGTATGAACGCTTGTTAATGATCAGGTAGTGTAATACTGCCACCAATTGCCCAAAAGCTTCTACATAGCTTTAATGGCATGATACATGAGGCAATTGCTGTAGGTTTTATTGTATTAAGGACCCCAATGAGTATTTACATTTTAACATTATATACTAAGCATTATTCTACCTGGTAATAATTTAGACAGGAGTTTATATTGGCTGTTACTGTGTAGAGCGGAATTTCCTTTTCCATTTAATAAATTATTTGGATGGGTAAATCCATATTTAAAAGTAAATCTCGCTACGTGCAGTAAAACTCAACAAATCCATTGTATGTCAAAGTCATGGAACTTTGTCCTCCTCTAATCACCTTTCAGCATGGGCAGTATAAAATACATAGTAACACTGGCTCAAAAAAACATTACCCATTTTAATAATATTCCAGTGCTGTGTCTATGCATCAGTAAACAGTGTCCGTATACCAAGGTGTCAACAAACTGGACTTTTTACATCCACTGGGGGTAAATATTCTTAAAGACCATCCTCCATATATACAGAAGATTGTCAGCGGTGAGACCTTATATAGACAGGGATACGTCTTTCCAAATAATGTCCAGTCAACTTAATTTACCACAGCTGGACTCCAATCAAAGTGTAGAAACATCTCAGAGACATCAAGATGATCAAGAGAAATAGGAGGCCCCCAAGAGCCGAATTTCATGTGTCATAGCAAAAGATTTGAATACTTATGTGGATATAAAATGTTAGCTTTTCCTTTTTAATAAATTTGCAAACATTTCTAAAATTTTGTTTTCACTTTCTCCTTATGGGGTATTGAGTGCAGATTAGTGGAGGAAAACTTGAATGTGTTTTCTTTTAGCACAAGGCCACAATATATAACAAAATGTCTAATAAAGTGAAAGGGTTTGAAGACTTTTCGAATGCACTGTAGAGTGTATAAAAAATATTATCATGGGTAGTCTGCACTGAATTTTGGCACTTTCTTCTCTTAATGTTAGGTAATTTACTCGGCTCTACATAACAGTGGCATTGGAAAATAAAACCAGCAGGATGAGTAATGTTTTACAAGTTTGGCGCTGGACAATGTCTTATACTGTAGCTCTGGACAGTAAATACATAACTTGCCGAGCCTGGTCAATGTTTATATCTGAACACTATGCTGATGTTAGTGTGAACTATTTTATTACACCAGGAATGTCTCAGATCAAGTGATATAGTGGCATAGCAAAGGAACATATTATATAAATTGCTTCATATCACTTAGATGTCAGCTACCCCAAATGCCTATTTCTGGATTCCCTTTCATGTATTTTACATCTAATCTCATAATATTGAAATGTTGAGAAAGATAATAACATTTAGCAAAAATGGTAACCAAGGCAAGTTGTACATCTGTGCACAGGACACATTAGCAAAAAAAAGAAAAAGTTATTTTAGTTATAGGAGCACATTTATTAAGACTGGTGTTTTAGACATCGGTCCTAATAATGCCCTTAACTGGTGGTGGATCCTCCAAAGTTATGAAGAGGCACAAGCCTCTCTATAACTTCTGCGCATCCAGTGCAAGTTCTAAATGTAAGACCGCTTCTGAGCGGTATTACATTTAGAACTTTTTCTACACCTAAGAAGAAAAAGTTTTACGCTTAACAGGCATAGAAAATGGTGTATGAGACGGGCCGGGTGTGTGCTGTAATTTACTATTGAGTCCTTTTTAGCATTCTGCCATTTCATTCAAGAGTGCAATCCATTCTTGGGGTGCAAAATCTTAGATGGTATGTCCAGAATATGCTGATTTACAGAGCAAGAACATTTATGGTCAAAATACTGTTAAACAATCTGATGTATATGACAATGGAGTGGAGTTTATTACATTTAACCATATTTAGTTTATTCAGAATTCAAGATGATTCAAAAATGTCACTCAACAAATTTGAGTCCGCATTAAGTGTTCCAAAAATTATATGGTTCCACTGGCCTTTGGGCTAGCCATTGGAAACCAACTGTAAAAATTAGGGAAGGTCCTAACTCCTAATTCCTGCAAATTGTCTCAAATAACCCCATCTTCCCTTTCCTGTGTTACGTTTATTGTGACCAGGGCATGGTCATGGTCAGCTGTGCCCCTGCAACCAATGATTGTCCATAGCTGTAATGCATCACCATTGAAGCCAGTCATTGGCAGAAACTGCATCAGTGACCATTCCCATGCCTTGGCCAGAAGTAAACAGGCCGGGGACCGGAGATGGAGCAATGGGTGATAGTGGTGGAAAGCAGATAAGTATGAATCTTACAGTAGGTGATGCAGGGTATGGACCTTCCCTTAATAGTTAATTATTCTCACAAAACCCCTTTAAGCCAACAGACTAAAATGTCCTTAAGATTAAAGTAGTAGAATCCAAAGAACAAAGCCATAAAACACATGTACACCTAATAGATGCCAGAATCAGTATATGCAATAGATCTTCTGGATATGTGAGGCAGTATGCCTACATTCAACATAAAAGTGGCTGCATGAGATAAATACGGAGAATAAAAGATTCTTCAGCTGTAAAAATGTGTAAAGTCTTGACAAATGTCTCTCCAGACAGAACAATAAGGCAAGCTACACTAGGAAATGCCTGCGTACTATCTGGACTGTAATCTAACACCACATATATCACTTTGGTACAGTTAAAAAAGAGGAGTTTCTTAGTCACAATATGTTTGAGGGCCCGATTTCTGTACTTCTGCATCTTGAATGACTAGTTATATTGCTGCAGTAGTAATGTCCTCTCTGTTTCTTTTTTAGAGCATCAAAGAGAAAGTGAAATATTATCTAAACTTGAACTAAACCCAGCCAATGAATACCTTGAAATCAAAGTGAGACGAAACCAAAATTTTACCTGCAGGTAAGAATATGAAGCAGTCTCATATACATAGCAAAAAAAAAAGCACTAATGTAATATCTCTGATTTTATATAGCATACAAATCACATCCCATTATCAGAGCAACATAAAGTGCATATATCCGACTGTACATCCAAATAATTTTCGACCAAAAGTTCATAAAGTCCAAAGATTCTAATGAATACTTATCAGTCACGATGCCAGGAGACTGTTCACATTGAAGTAGTGCATTGTGGTACTGTCCCTTTTATTAGCTATTTTTGAATAAGAATATGAAGTACACCGTCTGACTGTTCTGCTATACAGATATCACTCCAGTTCCAGGTAAATCTTACGTAATCCTTCTACCAAGTAACAATGACACATCCAGGTGACTCCCTTTTTATACACTATTATTACAATGTAAGGTAAAATGACCACTCCCTGACTTGGCAATTTGTGCCAAATAAAAAGAATGTAAAAACCTGATGTCATCTTCATGGTTTAATGCTTAGAATATAGCCAAATAAATATCTGAACTCTCAGATGACTATGGATTTAGAGGGTTTTTCCAGGAGCAGGTCAATCAATATCTGATTGGTCCGGGTCTGACAACCGTCAGCCCAACGATCAGCTGTTTGAAGAGGCCAAAGCTCCACTGAGCATTGTGGCCTCCTCACAGGATACTAAGCACAGCCCTATACATTGGTATTGTAGCCCAAGCTCATTTCTTGAATGGCCAAGAAAGAGGTCACAGCACTCACTGGAGCATCATGGCTTCTTCAAACATGTGGCCAGGAGGGGTGCTGGGAGTCGAACCCTGACCTATTAGATATAGATGACTTATTCTGAGGATAGGTCATCAGTAGAGATGAGCGAATTTTTCAAAAATTCGATTCGGCCCATGAGAAGTCCACAGAGTGGCCCTATGACAGAGTGGTGAGGTGGAAGCAGCATGAGGAGACCACAGAGTGGCCCAATGACAGAGTCTGGAGGTGGCAGCAGCATCAGGAGGAGGCCACAGAGTGGCACAAAGACAGTGTGGAGGTGGCAGCAGCATCAGTAGGCAACAGAGTGGCACAATGACAGCGTGTGGAGGTGGCGGCAGCAGCATCAGGAGGAGGCCACAGGGTGGCACAATGACAGTGTGGAGGTGGCAGCAGCAGCATCAGGAGGCCACAATGTGGCACAATAAGAGTGTGGATGTGGCGGCAGCATCAGGAGACCTGAGTGGTGAGGTGGCAGCAGCATCAGGAGACCACAGAGTGACCCGATGACAGAGTGGGGAGGTGGGTGGCAATAGCAGTACCAGCTGAATATGGTGGATAAAAGGAGCACTTGGCATCAAATATGTGGGATCAGGCAGGTGACAGCATCAGAATAGTAGGTAGCCAGAAGAAACCGGTCTCTTTTGTCAAAGTGTTGGTGTGGCACCATGGATGATCTAATCTGATGCATCAGGCATTGGTGGGTGGAAATACTGGCTGATCCATGCCTGATTTATCTTGACAAAGGTCAGTCTCTCCACATTTTGGGTGGACAGGCGAGTTCTTCTTGGGATAACTATGGCCCCCACCACACTAAATACCCGCTCTGATGCCACTCTACTGGCCGGGCAGGACAGCTTTTCCAGGCAAACTCTGCCAGTTGCAGCCACAAATCCAGTTTGGCTGCCTAGTAGTCCAGCGGATCTTTAATGTGGGGTGGCAAGGTGCTCTCCAAGTATGTCACCACCTGCTGGTTTAGGTCCTGCTCCAGGTCTAGCTGCTGCTGGTGAGTAGTTTTTTCACTAGGAGAGTGAGAAAATCTGCTCATCAGCGACTCTAGACTCAAGTTGCTGCTGATGGAGCTGGAACATGAGCGCAGAGGGCCCCCCGGTCAGACCTGCGAGAGGATGGACGATAGCGCAGATAGGCAGTGGCCAACTGACTACATAGGATGTCTCAATAGTAGTTCAGTTCGTCCTCCCTCTCAGCGGGTGTAAAAAAGGCCCCCATTTTGGACCAGTAGTGAGGGTTCAACAAGGTGGAGAGTCAGAAGTGATTCCTCTGCTGAATTCTGACAATTCGGCTGTCACTATGCAAGCAAGTGAGCATGCATCGGGCCATTTGTGCAAGTGTCTCGGAGGACTTCCTGCCTCCATCTCAACTGCATACTGCCACGGTATTACTGGGTCAGCTTCCTTGTCTTCCTCATTGCCCTGTAGCTCCTCTGGCTGCTCCTGTTCCTTCTCTCCTGTCACCTGTGTATAAAAAAAAAACATTTCGCTACACATTGCTTGTGCCCAATGTCCTCCTCCTCCTCCAGTTCAGCCCCCACAGGGCTCATGTGGCAGTGAGATCTAGGCACCCCGTCTCCAGTCCCCTGACTAGCCAGATTTACCAGCATTTGTTCCAGAACATGAAGCAGTGGAATAACGTTGTTCACCCCATAGTCCTGGCGACTGACAAATAACGTGGCCTCCTCAAAGGGCATGAGCAAACGGCAGGTGTCACGCATTAACTGCCACTGGCTGACATCGAAGTTACACAGGGGAGTACTCCCTTGGATCATCAAGAAATTGTTTATGGCCTTTCTCTGTTCGTATAGTCGGTCCAACATATGGAGGGTGGAATTCCAACGGGTGGAAATGTTGCATATCAGCCTATGTTGGGGGATGCCGTTCTGCCGATGCAGCTCAAGGAGGGTGTGCTTTGCAGAGTACGAGTTGCTGAAGTGCATGCAAAGTTTCCTGGCTATTTTTAGGATGTCTTGCAGATGGGTGGAAGACTTCAGGAACCTCTTGACAACCATATTGAACAAGTATGCCATGCAGGGCACATGGCTCAGCCCTCCTTGATGCAGCGCCGACACCATGTTCTTCCCGTTGTTGGTCACCATGGTTCTGATTTTGATTTGTCACGGATAAAGCCAGGATTAGATTTCTTGATAAAGGACACAGAAAAGTTCCTCCCCGTGTGACTGAGTTCGCCCAGGCAAACGAGGTGCAGAACAGCGTGACGCCGCCGTGCCCTGCACATGTGGTATGCTGGAGGGGCAATGTGAATTTTCCCTGCAGTGGAGGCTGAGGACACGGTGGAGGATGAGGAGGCAGAGGAGGACATTGTCGCAGGACCAACAGCGTGAGAACCTGGAGGCGGAAGCGGCGCGTCACCTGGCCAAGTTGCTGGTGTGGCTGTGCAGGAATCACATTCACCCAGTGGGCCGTAAAGGACATGTATTGTCCCTGACCGTCATTACAGCTCCACACGTCGGCGCTGCCGAGCACTTTGGCAGACACCGACAGGCTCAAGGACTCACCCACTTTCTGTTCTACATACAGTACGTGTGCAGGGCTGGTACTGCATTTTTGGCAAAGAAATGACGGTTTGGGACTCTCCACCTTGGCTCGGCACAATCCATCAGTTATCTGAAAGGTGCAGAGTCCACCACTTGGAAATGGAGAGACTGCAGCACCAACAACTTGGCCAGGAGCACATTCAGCTTCTGCGCCGTTCAATGAGTGCACACATACTGTTGACTCTTGGCAATCGCTTCGGTGATCAATTGCTGAGGGAATGACTGACGAGGAGTAGGAGCAGGAGCATCAGGTCAAGATGGGAAGGACAGACAGCTCCCTTCGGCTGAGGTGGTGGAGCCTTGACTGCCTGAAATCGGTTGCGTGCCACTGGGTGATGCAACAGTTGCTTCTGCAGGCTGGACCACCACATCAGAGCCACGGTTCTCCCAGGCCACTTTATGGTATCTGCATATGTTGACGCAGGGCTGTGGTGCCCACATTGGCACCCTGGCCAAGCTTCACCTTCTGGCCACAGATTCTACAAAGGGCCATGTTCACTATCTCCGGCGGCTTAGCAAAATACTGCCACACAACCGAGTAGGCGATTTTACTCCAACACTCCGCACTGACTGCTACCGCGGCTGCTTCCATAAACCCCTGCACCACGTGGTGAGCACGATGACGTCAGCGAAGGTCCCTTTGCAGGTCCTTCAAGAAGAACAAAGAAGAGGATCCCGGCTGCGCGATCAAGTGGATGAGGTGAGTAATGTTTTTATTATTTTTTAACCCTCAATTGACATTGGACTTTGCATTCTGTATTAAAGAAAGCTATTATTTTCCATTATAACCATGTTATAATGGAAAATAATAAAATCTACAGAACACCAAACCCAAACCCGAACTTCAGTGAAGAAGTCCAGGTTCGGGTCTGGGTACCACATTCAGTTTTTTCTCATGCGCGTGCAAAACGCATTGTACTTGTGCTGAAAAAACTGAACACCGGAACGCAATCGCACACCAAAACTGACTGAAATTTCGTGCCTACTCTACTCTGAAAGAGGCCTAATGGCTCTGTTTTGTATGTAGAAAATGTTTCAGATCTTTGAGTTCAGCTCATGCAAAATGGGAGCAAAACCGAAAGTGTTGCGTTTATATTTTTGCTCAGTGTATATTTTTTTGCCACTAATACACACCGAAAAGGGCTGTAATTTTCTCACTTCACCACACAACGGCTAATAAGCCCTTTTTTCCCACTAACACAAGCCAGAAAATGCTTTAGAACATCAGTCAGTGCAGCAAGGTGTAATAGGATTGTTCCTATTACCCAGGCTGTAAACTCCCCTACTGAACCCTGTTCTGCTTCAATACTGTGGAATGATTCCTCCCTATCCTTTCCCAACACTTCTAGTGCTCTTTCCCTGAACTTCTATTGAGCAAAATAAAAGTTTTAAAGTCTTTTCTACCACTGTCCCTAGCGCCTGCTGACTCTCTCCCTGCACTAAGTACACTGGAAAATGTCTGAATCAAAGATGGTTGAGGCTATTTATAGGCCTGCGACATCACAGGGGCTGGCTGCTGATTGGCTGCATGAATGGCATTGTGTGTGATCCCTCGTTCCCAGAGTTCCTTGCTCCATGTCCTAACACGTGCAGTAGCCATTTTATGTGATTCATTACCATGATGCGTGAGGATATTTGGATTCGGCGCAAATCTAATTTTTTTTAATGAAATTTGGATCGAATTCCTTTTTTTCAACTTCTATTCACTCATCTCTAGTCATCAGTATTCGACTACCAGAAAACCCCTTTAATACATGAATGTTTCTTGTCCATACTTGACCGACCCATTTTTATTTGCTATATCTGTATCAATGGAGTATACAGTATGTCTTGAATTATCCATGAGATCTAAATGCACCACTTAGACTGAGGGAACCAAAAATATACTGTATATTTGCTCATAACTATTTCATACCAATACGGCTATCTTTGAGAATCGAGCAAAATGAATCTGTAATATTTAAAGGGGTTGTTTCTAACCTGTGTCGATCTTCTCTTATCCCCAAGGATATGCCTCCTATCCTTATTTGCTGTCCATGTCATGCATGAAGTCAGGTCTGATGTAAAATGGCTCTCCTTCTGATCTATAGAAGGGGGTTCTTATCAGGGGAACCCTCTAGGTGACGTCCATATGCCATCATAACCAATTCCATTATGTACTATTATTTGTCCAATAGGTCCAGCCCTTATTATTATTGTTCCATAAATGTGGACATTTCTTTAAATTTCTTATTGCTTGATATATCACTTTAATACATTTCAAAAATGTCCCTGAAAAGCACAGTGAGACATAAAACTATGATTCAACTAAAAAGCCTTTTTGTTAGAGGCATGTGACCCTCGCCCATGTCTATAGGCGAAGCCCGACTTGACCACCCAGTGCGTGCGTGAGAATGTGTGAGTAAGTACATGTGGTTGTCACAAGCTGACACAGTCAGTGTACATGTCACTCAGTGGCTGGAAGTCCTTCTCAAGATGATCACCTCCGCAGCAACATCACTCTCAGGAAGGCGGCAGGCGGACAGGCACAGTTGGAAGCCAGAAACCTTGTCTGGGAAGGAACAAGGAGTGGTCAATAGATTTTGCAAAAGACCTCAGTGACTTTTAACAGCCATTCATTTATTTTTAAGGCAGTGGATTTCCTTTAGATTCAGTGTCACAGACTTGCACTTCCATCTCATAAGTAATTCTATTCTTACCGAAAAGCTAAATGAGTCAAAGATGACTGATGTAGATAAAAGCTCTGTAGAAAAATGAAATCTTATGGGTGGTTTCACACCAAAACTGCAGCGTTTTTTGTGTGTTTTGTTTTATTTATTTTTTGGAAGAAACAACCGCCATATACATGTTAGCCAGTAGGAAATCATAAAATTCTGTACAAACATTTTAAGCTCCCTGGTGTTTTTTGGTCCCTTGATTTTTATTTTTAAATTAGGCTGGGTTCACGTCTGCATTCTGGATTCCGTTATGGCTTTCCGTTATAATATGGTTATAACGGGAAATAACGGAATCCATAAGACGGAAGTCAAAGCGGAAGGCTTTAAGAGGCATTCCATTTTGATCCGTCTTAATAGAGGTCTATGGGAATCATAACGGATCCGCCTGGTTCCCGTTATGCAAGACGGAAAACAAAGTTCTGTCGACAGGACTTTTTTATCCATTCTGAATAACGGAAACGTGGCGGATCTTTTATGATTCCTATAGACTTCTATTAAGACGGAATAACATGGTCTCCTGATCCATCCTTCCGTCTTATGGATTCCGTTATTTTCTGTTATAACCATGTTATAACAGAAAGCCATAACGAAATCCAGAACGCAGATGTGAACTCACCCTTACAGCATGCTCTGGGTGTGTGTTTTTTCCCTTTTTCCATAAACTTTAGGAGAAAGGAGGAAAGTAAAAAAATAATTTTTTTCTAAATATGCGTGAATTTCCTCCCATTTTTTTACCAACAAAAAACACCCCAAAACACCCTAAACATGACAATTAGAGATGAGCAAATGTTTAAAAAGTTCAATTCGGCTGATTTGCCGAATTTTAATAAGAAATTCGCTTTGTGACAAATTACTTTGCGACAAAGCGCATTTTTTGGTAAGTAGTGGGTGCAATGACAGGGAGCTGTGATGGCGCCACCCCCGTCATTGTACCCCTCAGATGCCGCGTTCATACATGATCGCGGCATGTGAGTGTAAAAACAGTGTGACAGGCTGGCCGCCGGCATCTTGCTTGAAGATCTGGCACGAAATCTCGCACAACGCGAGATTACGTCATCATGCCGGCCTACGTGGTGACGTCATACGTCAACACAGACGGGATTTCGGCCTGGATCTTCAATCAAGATGGCTGCTGGCGGCCCATCACGAGCAAATGGAGGAGGTAAGAATGAATTTTTTAGTTTTTTATACTATTTCAGGTTAAATCGAATCGTTTACACAAAGCACGAGGAAATTCGGCTTCGAGGCTAATCAAATTTATTCTGAAATTCGGATCGAATTCCACTTTGTGGGATTCAATTGGCTCCTCTCTAATGACAATATCACTTAACAGTACCATTCTATAGAATTTAATTTTTTATTAACAATTTTTTAATGTTTCACCATATAATCATTTAAACATAAGATTCATTGTCACACTTAGTACAAAGGTATCAGTACAATTGAAAAGTCTGTTACTGACAATGATATCAAGCATACAAGAATTGTTATAGTGAGGAGCTCAAAGAGGACCTCAGTAAAAGAACAAGTCAAACCAAACCAAACCAAGGTTATATAGACCCAACACGCTTCTGTGTGTGCATCTGTGTGTTGTGAAATGTCATGACATAAATGTATCTTGAGGAATTGTATTTCAGTCCGAAATAATATTCATGTACATGTCAGTATAAAGCAGTTATTATTGAGGAGATCTGACAGTAATACTGGAAGCTTAACAAGTTCTTGCAATGTCTTTACAGAGGAACTGGGCCCATGATGTGGTACTGGGAACATATACCGTACTATAACCATAGCAGAATGGAAGTAACATCGGATAGGTGCTCAGAACCAGATCAGAGCCACCTGACCTGTAGCTATTTAACACTCACCAAAGCCCAAGTGAAGGACACTGGATACATAAGGTGCTGCTATGAACATCAAACCAAGAGTAATCGCCGACTCCAAGCTAAAATATATTTGTATGTGAGAGGTGAGTAATAAATTGTTGTGCCATGTCTGTTCAGTTTTACTATAACTGATTTACGCTGGGTTCAGACCTGAGCGTTCGCGATGGAGCGCTCTGTATGCGCGATTGTACGGGCGTTTGAAATCGCGCATACAGAGACAAGCGAACGCCCATTGTCACGCGTTCCCGGAAGTCTATGTACGGGAACGCGCGACAAGACGCCCCATAGAAGCTCATGTACTTCTTGGGGCGTCCAGCGTTTTACAGCGCGATCGTACACGCTGTAAAACGCCCAGGTGAGAACCATGCCAATAGGGAAGCATTGGTTTCGCCTTGTTGAGCCCACGCTCAGGTGTGAACCCAGCCTTAATGTAAATGCCTTGAAATAAAGGAAACACATGCATGCATGTACAATGGCTGCCCCTGTCAAACAAACATTATACTGGTATGGTCCCATTAGTGTCCTCACACATGAAGAATGTGCTTCTTAATCTAGTGCGGAGAAAAAATTCTCGAAATGCCTAATTAAATTTTCTTGTACTGGCTTTTATTCCCATGCTCACCCTCACCGTAAAACCAAATGGGACACGATCTGTCGACAAGTACTTCTTCCTCTACTTGATCTGTGACCCCACGCACTCTGCCAGGGGACATAAATGCTCTGACTTTAGCATTGCAGCCTGCCAAATACATGAATGACATATTGAGCTATTTCCACCTATTCGTGTAAATCCTTTAGTATAAACATCAAAAAAAGTATTTCCAGTATATTACCAGGACTGTTCTACTGCTCCAGTCTAGAGTTCCCCTGGGATTAACTGTTGCTGTCACATAACTTTCACCTAAATATATGTGTTACAGGTGCAGATTTTATTACTATATGCAGCCGGTAGTATTTGACTCATATAAGATCCATAAAAATAGCTTAGTGCAAATCAGTTACTTCCTACCTAGGCTACATGTGAACGGTTGGAAAAAGAAAAATTGGACAGATACACTATGTGCCAAGACGAGTGATTTTGAGCAATGGTAACAGGTTTTCATGGTATTTCATAGACAAAAATGATTTAGCTAGCTCCATATCTAATTTTGTGTTTATTGTAGAAGTGTGGTTAAAGGGGTTTTCCAGGATTTGGTCCTTTTTTAATTAAGCCCCCTAGTGTATGGTAGCCAAGGAAAGAAAAATGCTCACCTGCTTCCTGGCTGCAGTCCGGTTCTCCAGCTCAGGTCCGTGATCTACCGGTCCTTGGCTTGTTAACTTCCGCTTGGGGTACAGACAGACCCAATGACTGGACTCAGTCGTGACGTGTACCCAAGTGGCACAACACTGCTGGATCACACACCACTTGGTCAGTTGGTCACATGTCACAGCTAAGACCAGTAATTGGCTGCAGGGGCGATTGTGACTCCATTCACGCCTCAGCCAGAAGTACACATGCCAGGATGCAGAAGATTGGCAAAGCAGTTGAGTATGATTCTTTCCTTGGGTACCATACACTAATGGGCTTATTTAAAAAGGGGCCAAATTCTGGAAACCTTTTAGAACTATTAATACTGTATGGTTGGTGGCCTGGGGAAGCGCTGAGCTTCGCCAGCCGTCGCCACCAGTCACTTGCCTGCACTATGTTTGTTTGCCCCATGCCTGCATCAGTGATGTTTTATGACATTTTGAAAAAAAGAAAACCACTTTTTGGTTTTTCTTTTGTTGTATATTTAAAAAGGCTTGGAGGCAGAGCACCGCCTTAAATGGTGAGAAAGACCTAATCTTGGAGGATTGTTTGAAGAGTGGAATTTAGGCAGTGCCACCCCGTCTGCACCCTTGGAATTTTCTATTAATACTGTATATTCATAATATATCTCAAAAGATAGTAGAAGCTAGAGTGTAAAACCAAGTCACCCAACCATGCTGCCTTCTGCCCATTTAGTTAGTCCATTACACTGCACAAATGTGTCCTTCCTTACCTTTCCTCTTGGCTTAAGATATCCTGAGATGTGTGGCATGAAATGACCAGGTAAAACAATATACTACCAATAGATGTCTTTTCTGCATCAGTCTAAATTATGTGTGACCACCCAGTGGCTGTGCTGTGAGATGTGGCATGTGAAGAGCTTTGCCAACATTATATTGTATTGAATTTGTTTTACGAGAGCCCTTAACCATATTTGAGCCAGGGTACGGGTGGACACTTAAACACTTAAGGTACTTACGGCATGTATTCAACAACAACATTTTGCAATTCTATTTTCATTTAATTGATTTGTTGTGGGGGCTTGTTTCCATGGGCTTTCTAATCCTTAGTGGCCTCACCAGGTGGCCTTCCTACAGTTGTACTATTTGATACTCAAGCCTAGAAGAAGTGTCAGTGTCATTGTTCTTGGGCACTGGAATCTATGTGACCCTCTGTTTACTACTTTATATCCTTTACATGCTTTCAACAGTTTGGAAGCTGGGTGTGACCATCAACTTGACAATATGTTGATTGACACCCAAACTGGGATGTTATCCTTTAAATCTTTCCTTGACACCTGGAGTTGTTCAACTCTGCTCTGATGGACAAGGGATCTATGGGCCTTATATATGGTGTTTGTGCCTTCTGTGCAGCCACGTTCTTACTAAACCTGTTTGACTCAAATAGCAAACAAAGTGCCAAGAAGCAAACATTGAGGACACAATTGTGCTATCCCTTTTAATGCTTTTACCATTTACTAGATTGGGAATGTTCCATGTCAATATATTTAGTACTTTATTTTGTGTCTGTTTTTATTTTGAATGCACAGTATAGATATTATATATTATATATTATTATACATATTCACGGCCATAACTACCAGCCTGAAAGCTTGCCTGTTTCCCTTTCAAGTTTTGCTGTAGGCCCCAAGGTAACATGTTATGCTAGAGCTTACATTATGTATTGCAAATATTCTGGGGCTATGCAATTTACAGAATCTATATAAAAATTTGTATATCCCAAAGATCCTTGAAACTATGAGATTTCATAATTTTACCATCAAAGATTAAAAAGATTATCAGATTATACTGGTTATTTACAAGAAAATAACCATTTCTAGATACAGTGGTATGTAAAAGTTTGGGCACCAAAAGGCATAAAGTTAAAGATAAAACACCCTTTTCAGCATTTTATGCAATATGAGTGTATTTTGGTTTAGTACAATTGTAGAGTGAAAAAAGAAAAGGAGCACATTCTAAAAGTATGGGAACCCAAGGAGATTTAAGTGTTCTGATAACTTTGACCAAGGTCTTAGACCTTAAATAGCCTATTAGGGTTTAGCCTTGTTAACAGTCATCATTAGGAAAGGCCTGGTGATGCAAATTTCAAAGCTTTATAAATACCCAAGAAACAGAAGCCATGGGTTCTTCTAAGCAGCTGCCTAAAACTCTGAAAATGAAAATAGTTGAGGCCCAAAAAGCAGGAGAAGGCTATAAGAAGATAGTAAAGTGTTTTAAGGTGGCCATTTCCTCAGTTTGAAATGTAATTAAGAAATGGCAGTTAACAAGAACAGTGGTGTCACGGCTGAGGATGGGGAAAATCCTCAGCCGTGCGATGCCAGAAAATGTTAAGCGCTGCTTGGCCAGGACGTCACCTCCTATCGCGTCCCTAAACTGACCCTGACTCCTATCCATATGAGACAACCCTGAAGGTGGGAGGACTCATACACCGGATACCTTGGGGTCCCTACTAGCCCTCAGGATTGCCCTGGAACAAGGAGCAGGGTAAGACGACCTGTTCCTTCTGGACACGAAGGAACAGAAGTCTCACTGGCCAAGCTGCAGGGAAAGGAACATAAACAGCCTATGGATAGGGCAGGAGGCTGAAAAGCACTTCCACACCTACCTGCCACAGACACTCAGACTGGATCCCGTGCAAGACAGCAAGTGTCCACACACAAACACAAATGGACACTGCACACACACAAACACACAGGAAGCCAGATCCATAGGTGCATAACATAACAAAGGAAAACATAAAGTGGACCTCAACATAAACCTAAGAGTCACAGTTTGTTTGTTTGTTCATGACCACAAGGGTGGCCCCCACTGGCAGATTGAGTTCACAGGAGGCTGCTCCAGCTAAGCATGGCTGAAGCAACCCACTGAGCCATGCCAAACACAGAGGCTTTATAGGCCTAAGTGGCCACACCCACACAGACACACCCAGTGTCTCACACACACAGAAAGGGAGTTAACCCTTCCATCACCAGGGAAGGGAAAACACCACTTAAAGGGGAAGTGCACACAATAACATAAAACACAGTGCACACCATACACACATACCTAACATAGAAGTAGTCAGGTGTAACCGCATGCCACTGCAGCAAGCTGCCTAGCACCGCTCAGGCTGCTCTGCTGACACATACACAACACAACTAGTTGCCCGCGGCAACCACAAGTGAGGCCACACACTAGCGGCCCTCACCTGTGGTTGAACACCCAAACCAAACCGCAGGCAACCGCATGCGGTTAAGGAGTCACGACCATTACCGTGGCCGTGACAAGTGGATGTCAAGAGAAGGTTGGGAAGACCAAGAAAAATGCCAGGGACAGCTGCTCGTAGGATTGCTAGAAAGACAAATTGGAGCTCCCACTTGACTGCAAAAGATGTTCAGGAGGATTTAGCAGAATCTGGAGATGTGGTAAATTATTCTACTGTTCAGCGACAACTGCACAAATATGGCCTTGATGGAAGAGTCATCAGAAGAAAATCTCTCCTGTATTTGTAATGTCCCAGAGTGCTATTACCACTTCTGCACCCCGCTACTGTCTCATATGGGCTAATACAATGTCATCTTATGCATTTATTTCAGGTCCTGTACACTGTGCATATTTATTTCCTGCAACTGCTTATGTTCAAGTGCAATTTACCTGGTTCACCAGAAGGTGGCAGCAAGCATGGCAGAGCTACAGTTGGAGAGAATTAAACCCTTCTTTCCATTCTAACCCTCTCTCTTGGGAAGGGAGGTGACTAGTTAGTTAGAGATAGTTTAGCTTACCCCCTGCTTGGGGAAGTAAGCATGGGCTGGGCACATTGCCATTTGATGTGGCCACGCCAAGCCCTGTCTAAGCCAGCTAGAGCACCTTCAGCTCTGCTGGATATGGAGGCCACAGCTTGAAGCCTCTGAAGCCAGAAGGAAAGTTTTCCCTGGGCAAATCTAGAGTCAGACTACAGAAAGAAGTTGCAGCATATGGCTAAAGCAAAGTTATTCAGTCAGCCTGTCAGCACAGCAGAGCTAGAGAGCAACTTATGTAGCACAGTTGAGTTTGTTTGCCTGCCAGTGTTAATGCTAAAGCCTGCTGGGAACCAAAACAAAGCCTGAATCTGTTGGAGAAACGTTTATTTAAGTAAAGCTGTTATTAAACTTCATCACAAGGTTTGGACTCAATTTACTTCTTCAAATCCCTCAATTATTCACCTTATTTGCTCTGCTTCGGACGACAACGCCTGGGATCCAGCATATCCAAGTAGAAGCACTGCGAAGTACAAGTACACTTAAAGGGACATTGTAGGCCACCCTATACCACTCAGCCATTCCTACACCTGGGTACCACCAACACCATTTCTTTAAGGGACTATTTTGCTTTGTAGCAACTGGCATCACAAAAACATTCACTTTAAGGGACCCCTGGCCGTTGTCATGCGTCACATATTCTCACCATAAAATTCAGTCATAAGTTTGTAAAAAAACATCTAAACAATCCAATGCATTGTGGAAACAAGTCCTGTAGACTAATGAAGTTAAAATAGAACTCTTGTCACAATGAGGAAAGGCATGGTTGAAGAAAAAAGGGCACAGAATTTTATGATAACTCCTCTCCAACCATTAAGCATGGGGGTGAATCAATCATGCTTTGGGGTTGTGTTGCAGACAATGGCACAGGGAACAATTCACGGGGAGAGGGAAGAATGTATTCAATGAAATTTCAGCAAATTCTGGAAGTAAACATAACACCAACTGTAAAAAAAGCTGAAGTTGAAAAGAGAAAGGCTTTGACAAATGGATAATGGTCTTAATTCCTAAACTCAAAATCCACAATAGACTACCACAAAAGGCTCAAGCTGAAGGTTCTACCATGGCCCTCTTGATCTGAACATCATTGAAAATCTGTGGATAGACCTCAAAAGAGCAGTGCATGTAAGAAGGCCCAGCGATCTCACAGAACTGGAAGACTTTTACAAGGAAGAATGGATGAAAATCCCCCCCAAAAATAATTCAAAGACTCTTGGCTGGCTACAAAAAGCATTTACAAGCTGTGATACATGCCAAAGGGGGTGCTATTAGGTACTAACCATTAAGGGTGCCCAAAGTTTTGCTTCAGGCTTTTTTCCAAGATGAAAATATTATTATATATATATATATATATTTTTTATACAAAGGGAACGTGTCATCTTTAGCTTTATACTTTTTGGAGATTATTTAATCTTCAACTTGTTTAGCTGTTCACAGTAACATTAATTTTGACTTGGGGTGCTCAAACTTTTGCTTACCACTGTATGTTATCTTTGCACGTAACACAACTTTGTGAACTTGCAACCTGGGACGTATCTCTGTGATAACAGTCTTTTCCTTGCACAATAATGCTTATAATGCTTTTACACTCAGGGCAGGGGACTGGGCAGAGAAAACAACAGTGGGGGTAACATCAACACAGTGATGAGCACTTGAGTTCTGTTTATTTCCTCTCGTGGTTTCCTTCCAAGAACTTTGCACAATAGAAGGCACGTATGATTTATATAGCATTTGTTTTTACAAGGTAGAGCCCCGCTTTCTATGGTGCTGGAGCTCCCCTCCTCTGACTTGTTTGTATTAGATTATTATCTTACTAACTTAAAGGTAAACATCAGTCTCAGCTCGAGACTAAAGTCAGATACTTAAGTCATATCCAAGAAGCATAAAATGCAAGTACAGTAAAAGACTGGAGTCAATTAAGTGCACGTGTTGGTTTACAAAGCAGGTAATTAAAAAAGTGAATCAGAGGTGAGCCGTAGTTTGCCAGCATGACCACTGCACAGTGGATGGCGCCTTCTGCTTTTTGACTCCATCCACTGTTGCATTTCAAGTGCCTGCAACTGCTACAAACATCTGGTCAGTGGGGTACCTGGTGTCAGACCACCATAGATTTGATATTGATGACCTATCCGCCAGATATCTAAATGGTGGACAAACCCTTTAACTGTTCAGTTTGATGTGTAAACAAAGCTGATATCCCCTTTTAAGTTTATTTGATTTGGTTGTAAATATTTCAGAGCTCATCTGATGGATATTATACCTAACAAGATTGAGCAGCCTGCAATGTATGAGAATACACGGGGCTGCAAAAGACAAACAGTTGAAAATGTTTAATAAACCCAAAGAACAAAAATTCATTTTTAGTCAAAAACATGCATGTCAGTAAAAGAATGCCCCAAAGGTGTCATTACCTTTCAATTCTGGCTGCCTACAGCCACCACTAGGAGAAACCTAGGAGCTTAGGTTCATTTTTAGTCAAAAACAGGCAGCCAGAATTTAAAGGTAATGACACCTTTGGGGCATTTTTTTACTGACATGCATGTTTTTGATTAAAATGGAATTTTTGTTCTTTGGGTTTATAAAACATTTTCAACTGTTTGTCTTCTGCAGCCCCGTGTATTCTCATACATTGCAGGCTGCTCAATCTTGTTAGGTATAATATCCATCAGATGAGCTCTGAAATCTTTACAACCAAATCAAATAAACTTAAAAAGGATATCAGCTTTATGAACATTCAGAAAAGCAGAAGATGGGGGCTACAGACGAAACTGTTGGACATTTCATATTTCACACTGAGTGGTACTGAGCAGCCTGCAATGTATGAGGAATGCATACAGGCTGCAGAAGACCAATGTTTGAGAATTTTGAATAAAACCCAATTACAAAAAAAAATTTTTATCCATGCATTTTAGTAACAAAAAATATAACCAAAAGTGTCAATAGCCTTGAGCTCAAGGGATTTGGAGCCCTGTATCAGAAAACATAGCTGATACCACTATAAAGATATTTTATAAAATAATAAATGTGCACAGAATTTTGGACCTATGTAGATTAACAAATATACAGTGTTTAAGGGTGGGCACCCACTGTAAGGCCTCATGCACATGACGGTGTCCATTTTGCAGTCTGCAAACCACAGATCTGTAAAATACAGATGTGGTTTGCGTGCCTTCTGCATTTTATTTTTACTTCAATGGGTCCATAGTGCGCATTATGTAGACATATTTTATCTTTTTGCGGATCGGAAATATGGATGCAGAAAGCACACTGATGATCCATGTGCTTTCCAGTTTCTTATGTCTGTTCCACAAAAAAAAGTAGAATATCCTATACTTGGCCACAAAATGTGAGCCACGGACCCATTGAAGTCAGTGGGTCCAAGTAAAGTGCTGATGCTGACTGCAAAATGCATATGGTTGTGTGCATGAGGACTAAGCAGCATGTATGGGATACACAATTCAACATAGCTAATCTAGTGTCCCCCAGTAGGTTTGCCTAGCAGCATATCACCGTAAATAATGATAGCATAGTAATACCACACCAAAAGCCTCTGAATAATAGTTCCTACAGCAGTACCCTAATGCACTGACAATCATCTCTGCAGAGCAGTGCTTGACACCTGCGTCTGTATGGCAGTGCCTGAGTGCCACAGAGCTCATCAGAACTCAGAAAAAGTGAATGGAGGGTATATCAATGATTAGACTTCTGTTATATGTGCCATTATGTTTAGTGCTGGGAAGTATGAACTATAAATACAAGACAAAAGGATAACCCATTATGTTTCTTGTAGATAACTCTCAGCCATTCCTAGAAATGAACACTCTTAAACCTGGTACTGCACATATGGATGCTAAGGCGAAAGAACTGATTGTTCCATGCCGCGTGAGCTCACCGAAATTTAAAGTCACTTTGCATTATGTAAGTATTTGATTTACTATGATTGTGCTAAAAACATATTTTGCCTGGAAGAGATTTGGGAACATCTGTTTAGCATACAGCACTACGATCCCAGTATGTGATGTATAGAAGTGCTAGGTAGTGCCTTGTACATTGTGTGCTCTTTATACAATGGAATATACATTTATAGACATGTTCAGCAATATATCTTTACATTCTCACTGGGAATGAATTCTCCTGTTTGAACAATGGTTTTAAAAAAAAATCAGGAAATGGTAACAAATTTCCTCCCTTTGCATAATTTACAGATGTACAGATCTGCATTGAAAAGCAGTGACCTCAATTCATGAGGGCAGACATGAAATGTATAGATACTGTATATCTACAGTTTATATCTGTGCTTATTTGCTACCTAAATAATTCACTTGAACTGGTGGCAAAGTGTTTGCTGATGGTTAATAGTTATGGTCTGGCACTTCTGAAATGACAAATTTACATAGAACTATGTAAAACCTATGGAAAACCTGTTCCTTAAAGGGAACCTGTCAACATGAAAATGCAGTGCAATCTGCAGGAAGCTTGTTATAGAGCAGGAGGAGCTGAGCAAATTGATATACATTTCAATGGGAAAAGATTCAGCATGACTGATTTATTTGAATCCCTTCTCATTCGAAGCTTCGGAGTCCAGTGGGTGGGGCTATCAGAGATTGTCAGCCTTTCCTGCATACAAAGATCACTGATAGGGCTACCAAGTGGACTCCTAAGCTCACAAAGAGAAGATATTTCAATAAATAAAATACATAAACTGAAACTTTTCCCACAAAACTATATATAACTAGAATTGTATCGATCTGCTCAGCTCCTCCTGCTGGTTTCATGTGTTTTGAAGTACATTACTCCAATATATTATTGATTTAATGGCCATACAATACCTGACAGACTCAGCTTACTATCCGATGGATCGCAACATTGCAAAGTCCAAGATGCTTTTTATAATATATCTTAAAAAGTGGCACTGGCCTTAAGTGACTGATGTTTTAGATATAAGATTGGTACTTAAAGGGAATCTTTCCGCTCCAAAACATCTCCCAAATTAGAGTAAGTGGTGTATAGTGTAAGTGACGCTGAGCCCGGTCATGTCATTTATATCTTCATACTCACTCGCATTCTGATGCCATGCTCCAACAAACCGGCCATAAAATGCATTGAGAGGACTCCTGAGCTCATGCACATAGTAGAGAGGACTCGAAGAGGAGTCCTGTCAGTGCATTTTACTGCTGGTTTGTCGTAATGCAAGTGAGTATGAAGATAAAAAGTACATCATCAGACTCAGCACCACTTACTGTAATTCAAGGGGAGCTGACAGATTCCCTTTAAAGGGGTATGCTTCTGAGTACACATGACTTTAAGAGAGATCAATAAAGATATTTAGCCTAGCTTGGGCAAGCCATAACCCTCTGTCGTATACTCATATGTACTAAGCAAACGTCTGCTGCAGACATGTAACTGGCAGTATTGCCTTTGTTCTGTATGATCCTAAGGTGATATATTTTACGACACATATATGAAACTAGGGTTATTCCTAATCCTCAATGGTTTAAGCAGATGCCCTCGTAGCAGACTTATTCCACTCGGGAGGATTCTGATGTATTGCACAGGAGGCAGCTTTTGCTTTCTCTCCATTGACTGTGTTTTGACAGAATTTACAAACCATAATTCTTCTTGAAGTGACATTCTCTTGAAGTTGTGTTTCTGTTTCAAATTGTTTAATTACAGTTTGGGCATGTCTCTCGGAGGCTGCTATACAAAGACTGTTGAAATTGGCAAGCTATCCTGAGAAGAATTTCACGCTGAGTGATTACAAATTTAGCGATATGTTGCAATGCTTGAATTGATAAAACACACAGATATATGAAAGTGTCCTAAGAATCACATGAGTTACTCCATCTACTATTTTCTGCTTAAGGCCTCATTCACACGTCAGTGTGTCCGTGTTCTCCACAGGCAACACATGTACCCATTTTAATGCGTGTGTTCACATATCCGTGTTTTAGCGCAGTCCGTAGGTCCTTGGTTTTAGCATGTCCATGTTTACAAATCCATCATACCCATTATAGTCTATGGGTCCATGAAATAACACAGACCCAAGACGGACACCATCTGTTTTTCGTCTGTGTTTGACGGACCATTTATAGGAGATGCTCTGAAAAAGCATTTTTTTGCTGTGCAGTGTCCGTAGAACAGGGATGACACATGAAGAGCAAAAAACGGACACAGGGAGCAAACATAGATTGTTTATGGAAATCTTCACAGATGAATCACTGACCCTCTAATCAAGGATTTCATCACAGACATGTGACTAAGGGCTAAGTCTGAAGATGCATTTTCCATCATTTAAAGAGCACCTGTCAGCAGGATCTACCCTATTAAATCAGGTATACTGTCTGGTAGGATTAATTCTGCTGGTTAAAATGATAGCTGTCGTGAAAATCGGTTGTGGCATTCCTGAAAAATAAGACTTTTGTTCTTTATACTAATATAGGCTTCAGTGCACCAAGGGGCGGGGTCTGTCTCCTTCATGCACCTCAGCTCCTCACCATTCTAGTGCTGGCCCCACCCCTCTGCATACTGAAACCCTAATTTGCATAAATAATAAAAGTATGTTTTTTCTCGGGAACACCGCAGCCAATTTTCACAAGACAGGTGTCATTTGAATCAGCAGGATCAGCCCTACCAGGCAGTATACCTGATTTAATAAGGTTAATCCTCCTAATAGGTTCTTCTTAACACAATAGTGCAACACAATAAGGGTTGCCTACCAAGCTGGCAAAGTACAGGCCGGTAATAATGCTTTCCAGTGTAATTCCCTGCATCACGAACACTTAGATTCCTGTTAGGACCAATTTCATAGGAAGTTAGTTTTCCTTCCAGTTTGTTTTAGGTCTTTGGAAGGAAAGGAAACTAACATGCACATTGTAAGGATTCACAAATTCCAGACAGAATTTCCCAATGCATAGTAATTGAAAGTAGCCTTGGAAAGTTATAATTGGCATTTATCTGTAATTAGTTCAGGCCTCATAATTTCTTTGTTTTTACTGATGGTAACGGTCACGCTCTCTATTCCTTGCGTATTAGCTGCCTCTTAAGATTTATTCTGATTACAATTCTGCTTCTAGAAAGGAAATGATAGAGTCGTGTGGAGACATTCAGTCGGCTTCCTGTGTATAAAGGAAGCCCAGGCAGGGAAGTACTCAGTGATGGTAAATATAGAAAGTCCAAATTTAATCTGACAGGCACTACCTGTAAAAAAAATCACAGAGGAATCATTTTACGAACGTCCACAGAGGAATCATCTTAATTCACAGTTAATTGTTCTTAAAGGTTTAAACCCTCTTTGCATGCCCTGTTGTTTAAAGGGATACTAATCCAAATATTATCACATATTAGCAGCCTATAAACATGGGTGGAAAGTTTACTGGATATAATTATTCAGTTCACTGGTATGTATTCTACTTCCTGTCTAGGCTCTTTCACTTCCTCTTTGTTTAGACTTTTAGTATGGCAAAGTCTCACTGAACTGTCTCAGTCAGACCATCACTGTGGCCTGAGATGGTGTGTGTGATTCATTAGAGTATCATACATTATACTAATAAATCCAATGCTCTTTATGTGGACATCTTTATCTGAGTCTATTAAAAGAACAATAAATCTGTCATACTGTCATCCCCATTCTACACCTAGGCTCATACTAACAGATAAAATCTCTATCTATATAGGAGTTTAATCTCTCTGTGGTGACTGATACAGAAACACAGTACTTTCTACTTAATGTTTAATGGTATAGTACTGTTAAAATGAAAACGAATAACAACTAAAAATGCTTTAAAAAAAACTTGTTTCTATGAATCTTCAGTTTAAAAACAAAACATTGTTAAAGGGGTTTTCTGGGATTTTAATATCAATGAACTATCCTCAGGATAGGTCACCAATATCAGATTGGAGGCGGTCCAACACCTAGCACTCTCACCAGTCAGCTTGTCTCTTCTATGGGACGGCTCGTTGATATACACTTGAATAGGAAGGAGCCGTCCCATTGAAATGATTGGGATAGCTTGTAATTACACCTGCTAACCACCGTGATATCGACAGCGAGCAGGTAAACAATGGTAAACAAAGGCACCGCTCACATGGAAATCGGCAGGGGTGCTGGGTGTTGGACCAGGGTTAGCAAACAGAATTTTTCTTTTTTCTGGACAACTTATCCCAAAATCAAGGACAGACAATATTTTTTATGGACAATTTTGGAAAATCATAATAAATTATAGAGATTATACATTATACAGGTTTATAGCTCAATATACTGATAATAACTCATTACCAGCATTTACTGTAAGCTGTAAAATGTTAAAAATTACCACCAAAATAGCATAGGCAAGTATAGCAGCCTCAAAAAAATCCCAGACACTATTTTTTTTCATGGACACAGGAAAAAAGTTGCCTAATTTTTTCGGGCTGTCCAGAAATTTCTGGACTGTTGGCAACCCTGTGTTGGACCCCCGTCAATCTGATATTGATGATCTATCCTGAGGATAGGACATCAATATTACAATCCCGGAAAAAAAACCTTCAAGGGTATTACCATAGACTGATAAAATTGCCAGAGGCAGTTGGAGCAGAATAGAAGTTCTAGGTTTTAACAGCTGGGGAGCGGCAAGTTATAGATCACTGGTTTATGCAATGTGATATACAGTAGTACTTTAGTAATCAGTATGTGGCCTTCTGTCTTTTTAACCCCTTGACAACTCGGCCAATTTTAGTTTTTGTGTTTTTTGTTTTTTTTTGCTTTCTACCTTTCAAAAGCCACAACTTTTTTATTTTTTTACTTTTGGTAAAGGGGGTAACTAGATTGTTAAGAAAAACCAAACTGAAAGCATGCAAAAGGGTGCATCCACACAGCCAGTAAGTCTAGACAGTGTCAGGCTGTAGGGACACACCTAAGTTAAATTATAATGCCCAGTTATAAAGTTATTCACACATTTCCGGGAGGACTAATAGAGGAATGGCTCATACGAACTATTCTAGAGTTGTTATTTCATGGGGAATGAAAGTGTTTACTCAAACTAACTTGTCAGAAGAGGTCCTTTTTAAAGGAAGTACTAGTTAGAGGCTGGAGTAACATACCTTTTCCAGAGCTTTTCTTATCAGGAATAGTGTAAATTAGAACTTTTATTCTGCCAGGCACTGGAGGTGCAGCAGTGAAGCAGTGTTCTCTGCTTTGAGCTGCTTCACAACTCCCTCCCTCCTGCTGTGAGTGACAGCTGGTCTGGTCTCATGGTTGGATGCTAGAGCTGTCAGAGCAAAGAAGATGAGCTTCAAACAAGGTCAATGCAGAGAGTGAGAACACTTAACAGTGAAACTGTGTCTACTGGGCACATTCAGGAGCAGTGCTTTCCAGAATAAAAGTTCATATTCACACTACTCCTATTAATAAAAGTTCAACAAAAGGTATGTTTGTCCTGTTTTTTTTCCAGATTTTACTTAGCATTGTCAACAGTTTTACATGGTCAAAGCTGCTGACAAACTCCCTGTTTAAGCCTCAACATTAATACAATATGCTGCATTCTCTTCGATTTGCAAATGCTTAGCATATAGCAAGATGGTAAATCTTTAGAAGATGAAATTGGCAAAAGCCGATGCAGCCTCTAGGAATTCATAGATTATTGGCTGCCAACACTGCGTATACATTAATACGGTACGTCATATGGTCAGAAGAGGACAAATCAGATAAGGTGTACTGTATGAAACAGCCAACAACTGCCAGAATGCTATTATCAGGCAAATACCAAGCGCTGCAGTCTATTTGATGACATTAGCACAAAAATGTTTTTGTTGTGTACAATTCAATCATTTTCCATAGATATGTCTTAAATTATCACATAGCCTAAAACCTATTTCTATTGCCTGGGACAGACCACAATAACTGGCTATAAATATAAATCACTGCAAACAGGCCCCCGGGACAATGTGATCTATGTTTTGGGTGGTTGAAGTTGAGTCATGGAGGTACATTACGGCATACAGTCGAGATGAGAGAGTGATCCTGATGACAAGCAGTGACAGCTCTGATGGGAATAGTCTTGTGGTTTGGATGCTTTCATGAATATCATGATAAATACCTTCCCTGTCTTTCAATACTATGCATAAGTAACGATGTTGATTGACTTGAATAGGATCAAGGAAATATGGAACCAATTAATGTAATGTAGCATGTAGGAAGAACTTCACTATATAACTGAAAGATCTGTAGCTAGGAGTATTGTCCTCGTTAAAGCACAGCGCCTACTTTATTCTATAGAGTGTTCATTTAGAAGAAGTCATTTTTCCCACAAATCCGTGAATGATTGCCACTTGTTTAGTAGAAAAACACAGA
This sequence comes from Bufo gargarizans, assembly GCF_014858855.1. Lineage (NCBI taxonomy): Eukaryota > Metazoa > Chordata > Amphibia > Anura > Bufonidae > Bufo > Bufo gargarizans. The sequence goes on from NC_058088.1 coordinate 105,964,860, forward strand.
GTTTTCATAAATAAAAACAATGGCGGTCATTTATTATGTGTTGCACGCCACTTTATGTAGTATTTAGGTCACAGATTTTGTTGCAGAGGTGTTTTGCAACAAAATCTGTGACTTTACCCTGCTCACATAATGCAAGTAAACCTTGTGGCATTCTGCTTACTCTTCCTGGGAGTCGGGTTCCCACCCCGGACGTATATATAGAAACTCCCTGAATTTTGATAAAAACTTGTGAGACTTTATTTGGAAATGCAGCTGTATAAATCCGGTGTAACGCTTCGGCCTTTTTCAAACTACAGCAAAGCGTCAGAAAACACAATGTCAATGAGTGTGAAATAAACCACGGCAGTGTGTTACAATAAAATCCATTTTAGTGTTTTGTTTACAATGTTAATTGATACCAAATTTAGATACCAAAGTTTTCAAGCCCACGCCATCATCATTACGTACTATACAGTACTGAGTCTTGACTCACAAGTCAACTAAGTAGGAATGGTTTAAGACTGTATTCAGATGGTGTGTTTGGATGCAGTAAAAACCATCAAACCAACACCATCAGAAAAAAGACATACTGCTTATACATTGAACTCAATAATAAAATAGTACACATCAAGCCTTTGCACTCTGCCTAGTGGTTGCTGCAGTCAGAATCTATGTCTGTGCAGGTCATTTGGAGATCGGTATCAGAAAAACATATGTCAACCAGAATTAACCATAAACGTTTTCTTGAGAACATGGACTGTAGTTGTCTACTGTAAAATATTCAAAACTTGCAAGTTTTTAAATGAATTTACATAGATTTGTAAATGTGTTAGTGCTATAGCTGTATCCATAGTCTTAATATTGAGCATTAATTTATACAGTCACCTTATCGTTAGCATTTTGTGATGTTAGTGGAAATCCGCCTCAGTTCGTATGTTATATGCTTTGTCCACTAGATGACAGTATATAACCTGACACTTTATAGAGTATTATTCTTCATGTGGTGCCTCTGATAAACAATAGTTTTCTATGCGAAAGATAATTTTCTTGTCTCTTTTACCTTATTTACTAATGTACAGTCAGGTCCATAAATATTGGGACATCGACACAATTCTAAAATGTTTGGCTCTATACACCACCACAATAGATTTTAAATTAAACGAACTAGATGTGCTTTAACTGCAGACTGTCAGCTTTAATTTGAGGGTATTTACATCCAAATCAGGTGAACGGTGTAGGAATTACAACAGTTTGCATATGTGCCTCCCACTTGATAAGGAACCAAAAGTAATGGGACAGAAAAATAATCATAAATCAAACTTTCACTTTTTAATACTTGGTTGCAAATCCTTTGCAGTCAATTGCAGCCTGAAGTCTGGAACGCATAGACCTCACCAGACGCTGGGTTTCATCCCTGGTGATGCTCTGCCAGGCCTCTACTGCAACTGTCTTCAGTTCCTGCTTGTTCTTGGGGCATTTTCAGTTTTGTCTTCAGCAAGTGAAATGCATGCTCAATCGGATTCAGGTCAGGTGATTGACTTGGCCTTGCATAACATTCCACTTCTTTCCCTTAAAAAACTCTTTGGTTGCTTTTGCAGTATGCTTTGGGTCATTGTCCATCTGCACTGTGAAGCGCCGTCCAATGAGTTCTGAAGCATTTGGCTGAATATGAGCAGATAATATTGCCCAAAACACTTCAGAATTCATCCTGCTGCTTTTGTCAGCAGTCACATCATCAATAAATACAAGAGAACCAGTTCCATTGGCAGCCATACATGCCCACACCATGACACTACCACCACCATGCTTCACTGATGAGGTGGTATGCTTAGGATCATGAGCAGTTCCTTTCCTTCTCCATACTCTTCTCTTACCATTAATCTGGTACAAGTTTATCTTGGTCTCATCTGTCCATAGGATGTTGTTCCAGAACTGTGAAAGCTTTTTTAGATGTCGTTTGGCAAACTCTAATCTGGCCTTCCTGTTTTTGAGGCTCACCAAGGGTTTACATCTTGTGGTGAACCCTCTGTATTCACTCTGGTGAAGTCTTCTCTTGATTGTTGACTTTGACTCACATACAACTACCTCCAGGAGAGTGTTCTTGATCTGGCCAACTGTTGTGAAGGGGGTTTTCTTCAACAGGGAAATAATTATTCGGTCATCCACCACAGTTGTTTTCTGTGGTCTTCCGGGTCTTTTGGTGTTGCTGAGCTCACCGGTGCATTCCTTCTTTTTAAGAATGTTCCAAACAGTTGTTTTGGCCGCGCCTAATGTTTTTGCTATCTCTCTGATGGGTTTGTTTTGTTTTTTCAGCCTAATAATGGCTTACTTCACTGATAGTGACAGCCCTTTGGATCTCATCTTGAGAGTTGACAGCAACAGATTCCAAATGCAAATAGCACACTTGAAATGAACTCTGGACCTTTTATCTGCTCATTATAATTGGGATAATGAGGGAATAACACACACCTGGCCATGGGAAAAAAAACTATAGGACTTTGCAACAGGCACAGCGGTTTTTCAGAAGTTTGACAAAGATCCATAAAGGTTGAAAAGTTACTGTGCCTGTTCATGTTAATAAAGTCCTGTCATGTTTCTAGATATGGAGTGTTGCAGTTTCTTCTAATGTACTGTTCTGAGGATGACATTCGCTTCATAGCCTCTAAACTTAGACTATCAAGTTGGTTTGTGCTGCTGCTTCTCTCGTGCATTATGCACTTTTGCATGGTGCTTTGCAAAAAGGTTACAATGCTCCATTGGCTCCAAAGTTTCTTCGCCCCTCACTAACACAAATCATGTTAGCTTATGAAGATTTCATGGTCGCAGCATTGGTTGTCACATTTTAGCCTTACTCCTAAACACTTATAGGAGGGAGCAGTCCTTATACTACAGAGCTGGTAAAAGTCAAAGTGCATAATGTGAACTATGTGTGGTATGAACAAAGTCTTCAGGTAGAGATTATAGCTGTAAATAAACCAGAGAGAATCCGTTTGTGGTTAAAATATACCTTTGAAAAATGTTGAATATTTTTTATGGAACAACTCCTTTAAAGGTGTTCTCCAAGAATGATTTAAAATGGCCACCAGTACCCTGTTGTAGTATGTGATCAGGGCAAGTTGCAACCACTTACAGAGAGGCCTAGAAGATTGAGGGAACAAGGCCTCAGTGCACAACCCAGTGCGCTACAATAGATGGTAATTATGCTATCCTGCCTGTGATATGCCATCATGGGTGAGCAGCCTGACAGGAACACTAACCAATATGTAGTAGATCCAATAGATCTACTAGATGCCAGAGCTCAGTGTACAGTCAAGGCTCTGTCCCCTTACCCACCCTAGGCAGCTCTGCAAGTGAAAGCCACCAGTCCTGCTCATATTCTAGGACAGGTTGCTGGAGGTCATTTCAAATTATTCCCTGAGAACCCCTTTAACCTTTTCTGTGTTCTGCCTTGAAAATGTCTTTCATCAGGTTCACTCTGCAAGAGTTTTACTTTTATATAATGTATACTGTCAAAATATGGATGTAGCAGTCTTAAAGTTGCTGCTTAGCTTATTAGATTGTTTCCTGAATGTCAAATTAAAGACTGCTACCTCTGTATATACATTTATGTAAGATAATGTAAAAATGTGTTTTGTAAAAAGGGTAACTTTTTATTCCTCCCTTCAGTTCAACAATAAATTTAAAATAGATCAGCGTGGAATGGAGTGGGACCCTAAGATTGGCTTTACAATACCATCTCCTCACCACAGTCTTCAAGAAATTTTACAGTGTGAAACTGAGGTCAGAGGAAAACATTACCGCACCCTGTTCTGGAAACAAAACGTAGGTAAGCATGAAGTATTGTTTTTGGACTTTCACTTTTAGTTATGGATGAATTTTAATAATTTTTTATTAAAACATTTGTAACACAGTTTTTCTAGACTCAGGTCCTGTTTCGAGTTTGTGGCACCTATGGACCTTTACACTTCTCAACAGTTAAAGGGGTTTTCCGGGATTTTAATATTGATGACCTATCTTTGATAGGTCATCAATATCAGATAGGCGCAGGTCCAACTCTTGGCACTGCCGCCGATCAGCTGGTTGAGTAGAAGGCTGCACACTGTGCATTGTTTACCTGCTTGCCGTCCACATCGCAGCGGCAAGCAGTTGTAATTACACGAAGCCGCCCCATTCATTTCTATGGGATGGCTCATTCCTATATACTTGAATAGGGAAGAGCCGTCCCATAGAAGTGAATGGGACGGCGTCTTGTAATTGCACCTGCTCACCACTGCGATGTGGACGGTGAGCAGGTAAACAATGAAGGTAAGGCTGCACTTGCACGGCAAGGGGTCCTGAGGATAGATCATCCATATTAAAATCCCTGAAAACCCCTTTAGCAATTATATCATACTTTCTACTACTTAAATTTAGCCATTGAAAACAAAAACTTAAGAATGATTTCGAGATCCATCTCAAAGTCTAGCAAATGATGACTTGGCAACCCTAATGGCCTGTATTCCAATTTAGCCCAATGTTCTCTAATGGTTAAACATCTTGAAACAAACATTTCCACTATTACTGGGACCGGTATTCATGGCTCAATCATGCAGAAGAACAAAATGGATCTTATCCAGTGCTGTCATCAAGGATTCAACCAAAGATTTTATAAATTAAGGTTCACTGTGTCAGATATGTTGCATTAAAAGCATGTTTCAGAATCAAACCAATTATTTCCTTAAAAACATGGTATAGACTCAAGTTTGAGTCCAAGACATGTTTTGAAGGGGTTGTGCCACTAATATAAAGGTTTGCCACCCAAAAGATATCACTTCACTAAGATATCAGTAACCACCCTAGTCTACAGTTATTAGCCAACCATTGCAACCTGTGGCAAATCTGCTTTGATATTCAGATGCTGTAGGTTATGTCCTGCATTGGAGCCGTGTAATGTAGGATGCACAAGAGCCATTAGTAAGAACAAGGGATGTTAGTGTCACATGATCTGCTGATGTCAGGACACAACTCACTGCCCTAAGGCATGATGGGACAGCAGACACATGACAAGCCATGAATAGAATTCAAGCATGGGAGATAAAAGTAACCTGCAAATGAGGGAGATTTGAACAGAAAACAATCCAAGGAATGAGAGCTAGATTAATTGATGAAAATAAACTTTAGAGTGAAAAGTATTATATGGCACAACCCCTTTAACTCGGACACAAAAAGTGAGCCTTTGTTTATGAAATGTTGAATCCTTGATAAATGCACCATTTTCTTTCCATTTTGTTCTTCTGCATGGTTGATTAAAAAATACAGTATAGCTTTCCTGCTCAGACACAAATCAGACTCCAGTTGCTTAAGGTAAGGCTTATTCTTCTGTTTGGCAGGTTGAAATATCATGTCCTCATTCAGATTCTAGAATTAGTAATATTTTTTGCACGCTTCTTGCTAAAAAGGACAACATATTTTTTTATTTTTGCTTAGCAGTTGGGTATTTTTATCCATCAATCTGCCAAAACACAAATGACATCCATAGTGGATCACTCAAAACTTCTCAGTTTGGGATTACGTACACAGGACCACTGGCGGGAGGCACTTTGTGTCGCTACTGGAGTTTTTCTATAACTTGAAATAACATGGGATAATTTATGTTTTGAGTGAGCCTATCCAGCAGGTTTGGCAGCATTCATTTTTTTTTCTGCAAACTTCATAAGTACTAGGAATGAGAGAAAAATAATTCAGCGTTCTGACTTATCCAATGCGTCACTCTGCTGTCCGGCTATTCCATATTAACTAAGGGCTTCTATATTTGTTGATAGAACAATCATGAGTGAATTATTAAGTTTCACTGGCCAAACGCCTAGTAAAAATGAATGACAGGTGAGGAAATGGAGGGTGAACTCGATACTTATAACTAAATCCCAAGGATTAAACATTTCATGAAGTTCATAGTATTTATGTAAATCACTCACAAGTAACTTTGCTTCAGTGGTCATCACTTTTCGTTTTTGAGTTTTATTTCGATTTACACACATTTCATAGGTGATTAGAATCCTTTTTAGTTTCAAATGCATAAATGAGCCATATGTATCAAAATTAGGGGAAAAAGATCATTAAAAATAGAGATGTAGTAGTTGCCCATAAGGAGTGGTAGTGGATTCATAACGGTAGTTAAAGGAATTGTTGAGTTAATCCTCATCTGTTGGCCAAAGGAGAGAGTTGCCACAAGAGCATCTCTCACTTTGGTGGACCTGACCTTTCCTACATTACACAACCGCCTGGTATAAAAGGGCACTATGGTGGTGTTGCAGGGAAATTAGACACTTATTGCCATGCTTTCTGACAGATTATAGCTGACTGTTCCAACAAGGTCACACTTTATGATCTGTTTATTGTCAAAGGATTGTGCAAAGCCGAAAAACCCTTTAATGTTGAAATATTAAATCAAAATAAAGCCCCACAGTTAGATATTTTAGATGTAATAGTGATTGATTGCAATAATCTCATTTCTCTGTGGCACACTCACAGGGATCCGGGATGCTGAGATTTGGTGAACTGTTTTAGTAAATAAGGTTCTTCACTATTACCATTCAGTGAAGCTCTATCTCCAGTTGAACACACCGATGGTACAGAAAATCAGTATAAACGTCTACTTCCTGCTTTTTTGAAAAAATATATTTAAAACTGCAATATTTGCCCTGTGCAATCATAGTCTTTGTCAGTTAAAAAAGGTTGATCCCTCTTGCAAGTAAAGGAGGTCCTGTCCTGTAACTTATTGGTAAATTATTATATTTACTATTACTACCCTGCTTCAGTTCACAAATTCCAACAAACACCAAGGACAAAACTGCATTTATTTTTCATGAATTGTTCCTTAACCTCTTAAGGACATAGGGCGTACAGGTACGCCCTTGTGCCCTGGTACTTAAGGACACAGGGCGTACATGTACGCCCTGTGCATTTTCGATCACCGCCGCACGGCGGGCGGTGATCGGAACACCGTGCCTGCTCAAATCATTGAGCAGGCACTTGGAGCAAATGCGCCGGGGGGTCCGGTGACCCCCCCATGTATGCGATCGCAGAAAACCGCAGGTCAATTCAGACCTGCGGTTTTCTGCGTTTCCGGGTTATTCGGGTCTCTGAAGTCCCGATAACCCGGAACAGGATGGTGATGGTGGTGTGATTTCACTCCACCAATCACCATCCAGCGATCCTGAGTGGTGATGGTGACATCACCACTCAGGATCGCTTTCTGATTGGTCTGTGGGCGGTCCGGCGGCAGATTCAAAAGAGGCAGGCGCTCCTCTCCTCCTCCTTTTGTGTTCCGGAGCCGGAGGAGAGAGGAGCTGCCTGCACGTGTCTGCTGCACCCGATCTGTGCCCCCCAGGACCCGATCTGTGCCCCCCAGGACCCGATCTGTGCCCCCCAGGACCCCATCAGGTACATAGGGACAGCTAGGGAAAGTTTGGTTTAGGCAGGGAAAAAAAAAGGGAAAGTTAGTTTTTGAACTTTGATTGCATCACCCTAGTTAGGGTGTCTGGGGTCCACAGCACAGCTGTGTGACCCTAGACCCCCCAGGGGTGCTGCCACAAATTCATGGAGGCCTATGTACCTGGAAGAGAGGTCGCGGTTGATGAGTCTCTCATTGCGTTCAAGGGGAGACTCATTTTCCGCCAGTATGTGCCCTCCAAGCGGGCGAGGTATGGCGTGAAGCTATACAAAATTTGTGAGAGTACCTCAGGGTACACTTACAAATTTCGTGTATACGAGGGGCGAGATTCCCGGATTCAACCCCCAGAATGTCCCCCCACTCTGGGTGTTACCGGGAAACTTGTGTGGGACCTTATGTACCCACTGCTGGATAAGGGTTACCACCTTTACGTGGATAACTTTTATACCAGTATCCCCTTGTTCCAGTCCCTTGCCGCCAGATCCACGTCCGCTTGTGGGACCGTGCGGAAAAATCAACGCGGCCTCCCTGCCCACCCCCTCCAGGTACCTATCCCCAGGGGTGAGACCCGTGCCCTTACCACTGGAAACCTGTTGCTGGTCAGGTATAAGGACAAGAGGGATGTCCTTATGCTGTCCACAATTCATGGTAACGGCATCACCCCTGTCCTCAAGCCCGATTGTATCGTCGCTTACAATCGGTATATGGGAGGAGTTGATCTCTCTGATCAAGTCCTCAAGCCATATAACGCCATGCGCAAAACCCGGGCATGGTACAAAAAAGTTGCGGTCTACTTGGTGCAGGTTGCCATGTACAACTCTTTTGTACTATCCCGAAGCGCTGGCAGCACAGGGACATTCCTCCAGTTCTATGAGGCAGTCCTCAAGGCCCTGATCTTTTCGGACCGGGAAAGAGCAGGCCGGAGTACCTCGGGAACTGTAGGTGCCCGGATCGTCCCTGGCCAACACTTTCCAGGTGTGGTCCCCCATACTGGAAAGAAGGGACGAACCCAAAAAAAGTGCAGAGTGTGTCGCAGGAGGGGGATACGGAAGGACACGACTACTCAGTGCGACACTTGCCCCGATCATCCGGGCCTCTGCATTGACGGTTGCTTCAGGGAGTATCACACTTCCATGGAGTACTAAATTTATATCCCAATTTAGCACTGACATCGGATAAAAAAAAATGGTTCTCAGACTTGAGACACCCAAAAAAACTAAAATAATTTATTAAAAGTAGACATAGGTATTGCCGCGTCGGTAATAATCTCCTCTATAAAAATGCCCCATTACCTAACCCCCCAGATTAACACGGTCCAGAAAAAAAAAAAAAAGGTGCAAAAAAAGTTTTTTTTTTGTCACCTTACATAATAAAAAGTTTAATAGCAAGCGATCAAAAAGTCATATAGCCCCCAAATTAGTGCCAATAAAACCGTCATCTCATCCCGCAAAAAATGAGCCCCCACATAAGATAATCAGATAAAAAAAAAAATAGAAAATGACTCTTAGACTTTAGAGATCCAAAAATTTTTTTAGGGTATCAAAAAGGATAATATAGTCTAAAACCTAAATAATTGTAAAAAAAAGTTGACTTATTAGGTATCGCCGCGTCCGTAAGAATCTCCTCTATAAAAATACCCCATGACCCAACCCCCCAGATTAACACAGTAAAAAAAAAAAAAAAAAAATAGGTGCAAAAAAATATTTTTTTTGTCACCTTACATAACAAAAAGTTTAATAGCAAGCGATCAAAAAGTCATATAGCCCCCAAAATAGTGCCAATAAAACCATCCGCTCATCCCGCAAAAAATGAGCCCCCACATAAGATAATTGGCTAAAAGAAAATAAAAGAAAATGACACTTAGACTTTAGAGATACCCAAAAAAAAATGTTGTATCAAAAAAGATAATATAGTCAAAAACCTAAATAATTGTAAAAAAAAAAGTAGACTTATTAGATATTGCCGCGTCCGTAAGAATCTCCTCTATAACAATATCCCATGACCTAACTACCCAGATTAACACGGTTAAAAAAAAAATTAAAAAAACAGTGCCAAAACCGCTATTTTTGACACTTTTCCATTTCAGTCCGTTTTTTCCGGTAACAAAACAAGGGTTAACAACCAAACAAAAGTTAAAATTTATTACCCTGATACTGCAGTTTACAGAAACGCCACATTTGTGGTCGTAAACTGCTGTATCCGTAAAAGGGAGGCCGCAAAAGGAAAGGACCGACATGGTTTCTGGAAGGCCGATTTTGATGGCCTTTTTTATTGACACCATATCCCTTTTGAAGCCCCCCTGATGCCCCCCTAGAGTAAAAACTCCCTAAAATTGACCCCATCTAAGAAACTACACCCCTCAAGGTATTCAAATATGATTATACAAACTTTATTAACCCTTTAGGTGTTCCTCAACAGTTAATGGCAAATGGAGATGAAATATCAGAATTTCTATTTTTGGTAACCTTGCCTCACAAAAATGTAATATAGAGCAACCAAAAATTATATTTGCCCTAAAAATACTCCCCCAAAAAATGCCACCTTATCCCGTAGTTTCCAAAATGGGGTCACTTTTAGGGAGTTTCGACTCCAGGGGTGCATCAGGGGGGTTGAAACAGGACACGGTGTAAATAAACCGGTCCATAAAAATCAGCCCTCCAAAAACCACACGGCGCACCTTTCACTCTACGCCCCGCTGTGTGGCCGTACAGTAGTGTACGGCCACATATTGGGTGTTTCTGTAAACGGCAGAGTCAGGGTAATAAAGATACAGTCTTGTTTGGCTGTTAACCCTTGCTTTGTTAGTGGAAAACATGGGTTAAAATGGAAAATAAGGCAAAAAAATGGAATTTTCAAATTTCATCCCCATTTGCCAATAACTCTTGTGCAACATCTAAAGGGTTAACGACGTATGTAAAACCAGTTTTGAATACCTTGAGGGGTGTAGTTTCTTAGATGGGGTCACTTTTAGGGAGTTTCTACTCCAGGGGTGCATCAGGGGGCTTCAAATGGGACATGGTGTAAATAAACCAGTCCATAAAAATCAGCCCTCCAAAAACCACACGGCGCACCTTTCACTCTACGCCCCGCTGTGTGGCCGTACAGTAGTTTGCGGCCACATATTGGGTGTTTCTGTAAACGGCAGAGTCAGGGCAATAAAGATACAGTCTTGTTTGGCTGTTAACCCTTGATTTGTTAGTGGAAAACATGGGTTAAAATGGAAAATAAGGCAAAAAAAGAAATTTTCTAATTTCATCCCCATTTGCCAATAACTCTTGTGCAACACCTAAAGGGTTAACGACGTATGTAAAACCAGTTTTGAATACCTTGAGGGGTGTAGTTTCTTAGATGGGGTCACTTTTAGGGAGTTTCTACTCCAGGGGTGCATCAGGGGGCTTCAAATGGGACATGGTGTAAATAAACCAGTCCATAAAAATCAGCCCTCCAAAAACCATACGGCGCACCTTTCACTCTACGCCCCGCTGTGTGGCCGTACAGTAGTTTGCGGCCACATATTGGGTGTTTCTGTAAACGGCAGAGTCAGGGCAATAAAGATACAGTCTTGTTTGGCTGTTAACCCTTGATTTGTTAGTGGAAAACATGGGTTAAAATGGAAAATAAGGCAAAAAAAGAAATTTTCTAATTTCATCCCCATTTGCCAATAACTCTTGTGCAACACCTAAAGGGTTAACGACGTATGTAAAACCAGTTTTGAATACCTTGAGGGGTGTAGTTTCTTAGATGGGGTCACTTTTAGGGAGTTTCTACTCTAGGGGTGCATCAGGGGGCTTCAAATGGGACATGGTGTAAATAAACCAGTCCATAAAAATCAACCTTCCAAAAACCATACGGCGCACCTTTCACTCTACGCCCCGCTGTGTGGCCGTACAGTAGTTTACGGCCACATATTGGGTGTTTCTGTAAACTGCAGAGTCAGGGCAATAAAGATACAGTCTTGTTTGGCTGTTAACCCTTGCTTTGTTAGTGGAAAAAATGGGTAAAAATGAAATATTAGACAGAAAAATGAAATTCTCAAATTTCATCCCCATTTGCCAATAACTCTTGTGCAACACCTAAAGGGTTAACAACATATGTAAAATCACTTTTGAATACCTTGAGGGGTGTAGTTTCTTAGATGGGTCATTTTTGGGTGGTTTCTATTATGTAAGCCTCGCAAAGCGACTTCAGACCTGAAATGGTCCCTAAAAATTTAGTTTTTGTAAATTTCAGAAAAATTTCAAGATTTGCTCCTAAACTTCTAAGCCTTATAACATCCCCAAAAAATAAAATATCATTCCCAAAATAATTCACACATGAAGTAGACATATGGGGAATGTAAAGTCATCACAATTTTTGGGGGTATTACAGAAGTAGAGAAACTGAAACTTTGAAATTTGCTAATTTTTCAAAATTTTTGATAAATTTGGTATTTTTGGGTGCAAAAAAAAATATTTTTTTTGACTTAATTTTACTAGTGTCATGAAGTACAATATGTGACGAAAAAACAATGTCAGAACGGCCTGGATAAGTCAAAGCGTTTTAAAGTTATCAGCACTTAAAGTGACACTGGTCAGATTTGCAAAAAATGGCCTGGTCCTAAGGTGTAAAAAGGCTGTGTCCTTAAGGGGTTAAGTGTAATCTCACATGGGGTATTTAGCACTGGAAAAATATGCCACAAAATTCACACAGCATAAGGGTCCATTCACGCGTCCGTATGTGTTTTGCGGAGCCGCAAAACACAAACAACGGCAATGTGCGCTCCGCATATTGCGAACCGCACATCGCCGGCACTCTCATAGAAAATGCCTTTTCTTGTCCGCAATTGCGGACAAAAATTGGATATGTTCTATTTTTGGGGGGGAATGGAATGCGGATGCGGACAGCACATTCCGGCCCCATTGAAAATGAATGGGTCTGCACCTGTTCCACATAATTGCAGAACGGATGCAGACCCATTTTGCGGACGTGTGAATTGACCCTAAACCCTCTGTTTTTTTTTTCTTATTTGAAAATTATTTTTCCTTTTTTTTAAACTTATTTATTTAAAACATTTTTGGGTAGATGATACTATATGTCCAATAAGAGGTTATAAAAAGATTGCTGGAGGATATTTGCCCCTTTTTTTTTGCACTTTTTACTGTAACATGGGCATCCATAGAAGACCCAATTACAAGGAAAAACAGCCCTATTTGGGGGAATTTTACACAGGCAGAGCTAGCTGATCTGGGTCTGCTAAGACCCAACAACTCTGCTATGCCTACGAACATCTGGCAATCATAGCATTGATGCTTCCTCTATTCACTGCTTGGAACTCATTAAATGTTATGCACCCAAGAAGAGAGAAAGTAGAAGCAGTAATACATCACTTCCTCATGGCCTTTGGCTGTCTCTGAATTCCAGGAACCCAACCGTTTCCTGCAGCATTGCAGCTTTAAACCTGTGCCCTACATGTACAATGCTCTAGATAAAAGCCCAGTACATGTGGCATGTGGTCATTAACAGGTTAATCATGTAGATTGTAAGTAGAGATGAGCGAATCAGTTCTAACTAATTGATTTATCTCATAAGCAGGGATTCTTCATCTGTAGGGGGCTGTCTTTACAAATGACGAAGAACCCATCTGCCAAAACATTGAAAGGGCCATTTAGCCCAGCCCTGACAACTTCCTGCCTGTGCTGCTGCTTCAATTAGCAGACCAAGGGCACAGACTGTTCTTCTGCTGCGAAGACGCCTTGGAAGGTGAAGAGGGAAAAAAAAGTTTGCAACATTCACCACGCCAGCACTAGAAAAATATTTTTATATTTTAACAGTTCAGACATTTTTGGACACAGTGATTCAATTTATTTTTCACTTGCAGTCTAAGGGATTCTGAAAGGCTACCTGTCAGACTGTGCCTCCTGCTTGGCTCCACAGGCAGACAGACAGACCTGGAAGCCTTAAGAAGGAGATGGGAACCCCTGCCACATCACTATGTAGCCCCCACCTCTGTCTAACTTCTAAGATAGATTGACCGCAGCATCTGAGGTGTTAAATTGCAGTTGTTTGTCAGCTGTATTATACAGCCAGCACCTGCCATGTATGGAGAGGGATCAGCTTGTGATCCTGCTCCATACACCTCTTGCACCCTGCTGACATTGTATTATATCAGGGGGCGCCAGGAAGTTAATAAAATGGGAACTGCCTTGGCGATCTCACTGTGCATCTAGTAGCCAAGAGCCTTGGCAAACTGTTGATTTTTCTCGATGAGGTGGGTTCTACACTCATAGAGATGGAACCCAAGTAGGAATAGAAACATAGGTTCTCTTGATGGACCATTTCATATAAAGATTATAGCTCCAGAGTATATCTTATAAAGCACTCGCAAGTATTGACATGAAATTTAAAGGAACCTGTCACCAGTTTTATGGTGTCCTAACTAAGGGCAACATAAATAAGTGACTGATTCTCTTAGCAAAATGCTGGGTCACTTTATTTAATTGACCCAGTCAATCTGCCAACATCTTGTATTGAAAAGCTCCAGCTGATAATGATAAGTCCTGAATATTCATGAGCTCCTGACTCTCCCCGCCTACCTGCTGCTGAATGACAGTTATTTTTCAAATGAATCAGCAGCAGGTGGGCAGGGGAGTGGCTATAGCTCTGAATTAAATATACGCTGGACTCAATGACATCACGCTGGACTCCAATCAGCTCATTAGCATGCAGCATGAGGCATCTTTGTGTGTATATTATGAGGTAACCATCTGTCACACCAGTAAGTGAATACATCTAAGGCACTTTTCAGTAGTTAATAATTTTATAATAGTTTGTAATTTCTATCACTCATACATAGAAAGGTACATGGTGCCAAAATAAGTTTATTGAATGAGCCCCCGCACACTTATATGTTACATAACCAATTGCATATGTTGTTGCAGTGCTCAGTCTTACAAAAATTACCAATGTGGAAGCGGAGAGTGCAACTCTGTTGGCTGGAGAAACTCTTCATTTAAGCTGCACTGGAGAATCCCCCTTTAATTCTAGGGTGATTTTGGATTGGGTGCATGAAGGAAAGGTAAAACATCATAAAACAGCTGAACTCCTTGTGATTATAGTTATGATTAGCAATATCTATATAATGTTTGTATTACTGTAGAAGCCTACTTTGTATTTATTATGATGTAGATGTATATTGTGCTATATAATGCACATTTCACTGATGATGTTGATGTAGGCCTAAAAGGGTTTTCCAAAATTGTAATACTGATAACCTATGCTATGGATAGGTCGTCAGCATCTGATCGGTGGAGGTCCAACACCTAGGACCCCTGCCGATCAGCTATTTGAGAAGGCACCGGCAGCCTTGTCCATGTTTCTCCATGCATACCAAGCAGTGTCATACATTGGACAGCGACTGTGCTTGGTATTGAAGTGAATTGCTGAGCTGCGCCTAGGCCACATAACTGATGAACGTGTCGTCCCTGGCCTAGGAAAAGCTGTGAGAAGGATGCGGCACTCACAGGAGCACAGGTACCTTCTCAAACAGCTGATCATGGAGGTCCCGGGTGTCGGCCCCCCACAGATCAGATACTGATGACCTATCCTGAGGATAGGTCATCCATATTAAAATACCGGAAAACCCCTTTAATGTACTGTAACAACATAAATTTCAACATCTTGTTTCTACAACAATTTTTTTTAATAACTCATCACTGCTAAGGTGTCTTACTAAAAGTAGGTATCGAAGCTGATTAAAGCATGATTGATATAAAAAATCAGGCATCATGCAGTGCACGACAGTCTCTTTCAAACAAAGCTAGAACCAGCCCTGTACATCACATGGATCCAGAGATCTCCATATTCCTCCAATTCCTCTGATAGATTTTCTTCTGGCCTAAAGGATAACTGTCACACTTAGACCCTAATTTCAAATTTCATATATGTAGTTACTAATAACATGATATTCCAGAATCAGTTACTATTAGACTGACTTACCCCATATTTAATAAGATTCATTCCTTAGCAACCAGTCTGCATAAAACTGCAATTTCACTATTCAGTTAAGATGGCCGCCACTGCCCTCACCCTGAGGCTAATCCCGCCTGCCCTCACTAGCCAGTAACAATAGCCCCCCAAAAGTGTCAGTAACCAGAGCCCTCCCCCCTAAAGGGTTAATCTCCTGCAGCACAAAGAAGTCCTCATACCACATGTTGCTTTCATTTATACTCTGAGCAGATGGCAGATCTCCCTTCCCTGGTCTGTGCTGCTTCAGCTCTGCATTGTCCAGCTCTGAGTGAGGGAGCGTCTGCCAAGTGCAGGGACAGGGAGAAGTGCACACAGCCCAGGCACTGTTATCAGCTGCTGGGGAGGACCTGGCTTTAATTATTTACTTACAGTCCCTGGCTGTCAGTAATCTGACCTTGCACGCTGCGTGCTTCTGCGTCCTCCGTCCTTCAACACATAGACGGACCTGCATAGCAACCTGATTTTAAGCACAGGTAAAAGTAGGCAGTACAGGGAACTCAACTGTGGAATTAAGGGGAAATTGAATACACAGTGAAAAGTTGAAATAGGGCCATCAATCACCACAATCCAATACTCCCAACAAAAAAAGATGACAGTTATACTTTAAAGCACAGAGGACTGTCCTTTCTCAGAGGTCATGTCCTTCTGAAGCAGCTCTCTCCGTATCACAACAGAGAGGCAGGTGTCTTTTCTGCTGCAACACTCTCTTTTTAAGGCCTCTTTCACATGGGCGTGACAGATTTTGTCCGGATGCGTTGCAGGTGCATTGCAGCAAACCCACACCAGTAGGCACGCAATTTCAGTCAGTTTTGTCTGCGATTGCTTTTCGTTTTTCAGTGCTTTTTTCACGGACGTGATAAAAAACTGAATGTGGTACCCAGACCCAAACCCGGACTTCTTCACTGAAGTTCGGGTTTGGGTTTGGTGTTCTGTTGATTTTATTATTTTCCCTTCTAACATGGTTATAAGGGAAAATAATAGCTTTCTTAATGCAGAATGCTAACAAAAATGTCCATTGAGGGGTTAAAAAAATAAAAAAAATAAACTCCCCTCCTTCTACTTGATCACGCAGCCAGGATCGTCTTCTTCCTTCAGGACCTTCAAAAGGACCTTCGATGACATCATCTCGCTCACCAAGTAGTGAGCACGGTCATGTCAGCGCAGGTCCTGCTGAATGAAGATAGAAGGACCTTCTATCTTCATTTAGCAGTACCTGCGCTAACGTCACTGCGCTCACCACGTGGTGAGCGCAATGACGTCATCGAAGGTCCTTTTGCAGGTCCTGCAGGAAGAAGAAAGAAGATGATTATGCAGATATTACACTGCCGATTTTCGCAATCAAGAATATAATCTCGAATTCTCAAATTCACGAATATATGACGAATATTCTACAAAATATTCGCGAAATATTGCAAATTCGAATATTGCCCCTGCCGCTCATCACTATATGTCAACATCTGGTCGTTTTTTACCTTATTATCATCTCATTACTGACAATCATGTCAGGTGCCATGTATGATTTCGGCTTCTGATTTACTTTAGATAATTGTGTGTATGTTAAATAAACATTTAGTAACATATAAATATTACATTCCTCAGGTTCTGAAGTCGGAGAGAACACTTTATGAAACGGGCAGTGGCTACCTGGGTGACAGGCTTCTACAAATAAAAAATGTAACAAAGAAGCACAGTGGAATATACACATGTATGAACGTTAACTTTCCAAATGTGGCCAAAAATATTTCGATAACTGTTTAT
The DNA here is from genome assembly GCF_014858855.1 of Bufo gargarizans. Taxonomy (NCBI): domain Eukaryota; kingdom Metazoa; phylum Chordata; class Amphibia; order Anura; family Bufonidae; genus Bufo; species Bufo gargarizans. Next base: position 105,982,033 of record NC_058088.1, read on the forward strand.
GGTAAGTATGTACTATTTTAACAATGTAATTGTTCTTAAAGGCGATGTAACTGAAGAACGGGTAAATTATAGTGTGATAACAGATTTCTATATAATTCACTTTTATGCTAACATTTGATAATTTTGCCATTCTGTTGTGGAGAACTTGGATAGGTCTAGTTTCACAGTATGTAGGTCTCCATAATAACTTTACTGAGAAATATGAGGAGCCCTGTCATTACAATCTATCGGTAACATAGCTTTAGGCCTTAGGCCTGCAATTTCAAAATTTAAAGAGGTTGTGCCAAATATTTACAGCATAGATAATAACTTACTGATCGCTGGTGGTCAGACTGCACCGATCCCAACAATGGGGGTCCCCTGTCCCCATCCTATGCCCCTCTACTCCATTCATTCTCTATGAGACTGATGGAGATAGCAAAGCATGGGAATTAGTTAGTTATGCCCTATGCTAATAGATGTGTATTTTATCAATTCCCCATCATTTATGCATACTTTTTCTCCTCTTCTATACATTTTTTAACGTACAACTCTTCTCTAATTTGTACCTAAACTTTTAAACTTATCAATAATAGCCTGTCCTCAGTCCGAGCACCCCCGCCGATCAGCTGTTACAGTTCAATGAGGCTGAGCTGCAACCAAGGCATGTGACCACGTATGGGGACATCACATGGCCTAGGAAGAGGCTCTGATGCTCATGATGCACCAGCCTCTTCTAACAGCTGATCAGCAGGGGTCCTGGGTGTCAATCTGATATCGATGACCTATCTTGAAGATATGTAATCAATATGAATTAATCAATAACCCCTTTAACATCATATAATAATTTTTTGCAATATACTTCATTTTCATTTTTCTTTTTCTGTTTTACTTACAAAATAGGTGTCTATAGCACTTTGGAATCAATACACTCAATACATGTCACCGGTGTACAATTGAGCAGCTTCCACTGTGGGGCCGCAGTGGGCTATGTACAGGTAGGAGCACAATGACAGTGATGTGTGCTCACCGTGGCCCCACAGTGGAATCCATACACCGCTGACATGTCACAGGTGTACGAATGTATGGATTTGCCTATTTTGTAAGAGAAACATAAAAACAAAATGCATAATACAAAATGTTACAACATTAAGACTAGTTTTAGTTTAAAGGGGTTGTCCAGGTTCAGAGCCTCCATTTTCCAACCTCCATTTTCATCCAGGCAGCCCCCCTGACTTGAGCATCGGAGCAGTTCATGCTCCGATGCTCTCCTTTGCCCTGCGCTACATTGAGCAGGGCAAAGGCATTTGGCTCTCCGTGTCATCACCGTCACTGATGGGCAGGCTTTAGCGCTGCCCTAGCCAGTAAAACGCCAGTAAAGCACGCCCATCTGAGCCGGTGACATCACCGAACACACTGCCTGGGAGTGTGTTATTGTAAACAAAAGAGCCCTTGCCCTGCGCTATCCAGCGCAGGGCAAGTGAGCGCATCAGAGCATGGGATGCTCCGATGCTAACATCAGGGGGGCTGCCTGGGTGAAATATGGGTATGCTCGGGTTCAGCTCTGAACCCGGACAACCCCTTTAATACAATTGTTTAAAAGTTTAAGTACACTTTCACAGTTGTGTCAACCATTTGCAAGTACAGAAGGCAAAGGTTTAACATTTTAGATAATATTTGATATCTTTGGAGTACGTAGTAGGGAAATAACACATTCATACTGTGTGTGTGTGTGTGTGTGTATATATATATATATATATATATATATATACAGGAGCGTTTCTAGGTTTAAACATTCGGGGCCTGGGCCCCTGATGTTTTGTCCCAGGCTCCGAATGTACTGCCTGCCAGATAGATCCAACTGTATTGCCGTCCTCAGGATGGCAATACAATTGAATCTAATGCTGTGCAAGAGCTGAAGGACCTGTGATGACATCACAGCCTATGTGATCAGTTCTAAATGCAGTAGCTGAAAAGGAACTGCGATGATGTCACCATCATGTGACCAGTGCAGGAGAGGACAGCAGTGAAGATGAGAAAACCTGGTGGAAGAAGCTGTGGTGATGTCTGCTACATGAGGAGAGGTAAGTGAAGGGGTAGATTACTCCATGTGAGAGGCAGAGCAATGTTGGGAGTTGTAGTTATTTAACTGGGACTGTATGATAGGGCTGAAGGGAGGGAAGTTATTTACATGGGACTGAAAATTGAGGGGGTGATGTTATTTATATTGGACTGTGTGTTGGAGGTGGCTGGTGCAAGGTGATTGTATGGTGGAGGGGCTGTATGGTGGAGGGGCTGAGGAATTATAATTTCTGAGGACAGTAAGCGGAGGAATATTGGTCGACTTACAGAATTGGGCCATATGCATTGGGGCTTGGGCCCCAGATCTTTTGAGACTCTAGCAGCACCCTTGCATATACACTCACCTAAAGAATTATTAGGAACACCTGTTCTATTTCTCATTAATGCGATTATCTAGTCAACCAATCACATGGCAGTTGCTTCAATGCATGTAGGGTTGTGGTCCTGGTCAAGACAATTTCCTGAACTCCAAACTGAATGTCAGAATGGGAAAGAAAGGTGATTTAAGCAATTTTGAGCGTGGCATGGTTGTTGGTGCCAGACGGGGCGGTCTGAGTATTTCACAATCTGCTCAGTTACTGGGATTTTCACGCACAACCATTTCTAGGGTTTACAAAGAATGGTGTGAAAAGGGAAAAACATCCAGTATGCGGCAGTCCTGTGGGCGAAAATGCCTTGTTGATGCTAGAGGTCAGAGGAGAATGGGCCGACTGATTCAAGCTGATAGAAGAGCAACGTTGACTGAAATAACCACTCGTTACAACCAAGGTATCCAGCAAAGCATTTGTGAAGCCATAAAACACACAACCTTGAGGCGGATGGGCTACAACAGCAGAAGACCCCACCGGGTACCACTCATCTCCACTACAAATAGGAAAAAGAGGCTACAATTTGCACAAGCGCACCAAAATTGGACTGTTGAAGACTGGAAAAATGTTGCCTGGTCTGATGAGTCTCGATTTCTGTTGAGACATTCAAATGGTAGAGTCCGAATTTGGCGTAAACAGAATCAGAGCATGTATCTATCATGCATTGTTACCACTGTGCAGGGTGGTGGTGGTGGTGGTGTAATGGTGTGGGGTATGTTTTCTGGGCACACTTTAGGCCCCTTTAGTGCCATGACCACCATGTACCCATCCTCTGATGGCTACCTCCAGCAGGATAATGCACCATGTCACAAAGCTCGAATCATTTCAAATTGGTTTCTTGAACATGACAATGACTTCGCTGTACTAAAATGGCCCCCACAGTCACCAGATCTCAACCCAATAGAGCATCTTTGGGATGTGGTGGAACGGGAGCTTCGTGCCCTGGATGTGCATCCCTCAAATCTCCATCAACTGCAAGATGCTATCCTATCTATATGGTCCAACATTTCTAAAGAATGCTATCAGCACCTTGTTGAATCAATGCCACGTAGAATTAAGGCAGTTCTCAAGGCAAAAGGGGGTCCAACACCGTATTAGTATGGTGTTCCTAATAATTCTTTAGGTGAGTGTATATATATATATATATATATATATAGAGAGAGAGAGAGAGAGAGAGAGAGAGTTAAACTTTCTTGTCCATTAGCAGAATGTATAATAGCACAGTTTTGAATTCCATTATTGTTCTACCACAGTCCATCCTAAACCAAATAATCAGACTGGCGGCATTCCTCTCCCTGATATCAGAGGGATCTGCAGCCACCATTTTATACATTTAGGAAAATAAAGCAAACAGAAGGGCAGTTTTCTGGAAAGAAGATAAGAATCACTGTAATAACATGAAATGGCTCGCTTATTGATTCTGCCACCCAACATGTTTATGTGAAAGTGAAGTCAGAGGCCGTTACCCTACCGCAGTCATGCTGGGTTTCTCCACTAACACTACAGTTTAATGACAACCTTGATTTTAAAAAAGAAAAAAATATATTTTATTTTCTCACTTAGTTGTTCCCTGTCATTAACATTCTTTTTGTGAAAATTATACCCTCCCTGCAGTGAACTCGTGATTACCAAAAATGAGACTTTTTATGGAAGACTGTGGCTTTAAGCTAAAGAATAAGTACAGTACATAACTAAACAGAAAACATATGCAAGACTTATGTGCATAATTAATCATTGTTCCCAGTATATATGGTCCGAGTCTAACTTGAAACTTCTGGGCCCCAATACAAAATCAGTAATAGGCCCCTGCCATTTACAATATTTTCATTCTGTTAGGCAATAGTGCTCGAGTTTTACTGGTGTCAAATTTGCCTAAAGTGAAACACAGTAATAAAGCTATGTATCATTTGTATTACACAAAAAATGCTGTACGCAATTTTGTTTGCTTGGCCGAATCCTGAATTATTTGCTGGGTAGCGACCAGATCTCCGCCGGATACCATTATAGTCAATGGGGGCCATCAGGCATTGCAGTAACATTCGGCTATTCCATATCCAGAGAGCTCCAGCAGCTTGCCAGAGAAAGCGCCACAGATGTGAAAGAGGCCTTAGTTGCGCTGTTTCAGTGCTCTAAAAATGGCAGAAAACCAGTGTAAGGTGTGGTGCTGTTTTTTTTGGGGGGGGAAACAGACTTTTTTTTTACCAATTGAACATCTCCTTTATGCTTCCTTTACTCACTTTTTTGTGACTCTTTTGGCTTGTAAAAATGTTATGATTGTCATTTTTCTCTAGGTGTTGTTTTTCCTAGAAAATACCTATGCAAAATGCCTGAAAAAAAAAAACCTTACCTAGAGCCTTCGAAAAGGCTGATAAAAAAGCATTCAAAACTGAGGATGTTACAAAAACAACACTTCATATTGTATTCAATTTTGCCCCATTGCGCTACAGCTAACACCTGACAGCAATATTTTAACATAAAACAGCTGAAAATGCTTAAAAAACACTGTGCAAAAAAGTTTTTTTTACCTAAAAATGCTATGTGTGAAAATATCCTTATTGAACTGCATACACTGCAAATTTTTAATGTACTGTCATAGCCCACGTTACTCCACATTGCAGTAAGTAACAGAAGGTTGAAATAGTAGGTAGATCCAGCCTTCCCACAGCACATCATAGCCTGGTATGTGAGCCCCTTTAGGTTTTCTAACTCCACAGTCAGTAATAGTGTTGATCACGTATATTCTAATAACACATTTTTATTGCGAATATTGGCACTTTGAGAATTCGTGAATATCTAGAATATGGTGCTATATCTTCGTAATAGCGAATATTCTAGATTTTTTTCATCAGTACCCATGATCCCTCACTGTTTCTTGCTTGTCGGCCAATGAGAAAGCTGCAATATCTTTAACTTTAGGAGTAGTGTTGATTGTGAATTTTTGTATAGCAAATTTTCCGATTGCCAATTTTCGAAATCAAGAAAATAATGACTGGAGAGCTCACATTTGAAAATATCTGATGAATATTCGCCAAAATATTCGCGAAATATCGCAAATTCGAATATTGCCCCTACCGCTCATCACTGGTCAGTAATTGTACTGATGATTAATTTAAATAGATGTTTGCATACATTGTATATATAATTGCTTTATGAAAGGAGACTGCCTATGAAGAAAAGTTAGAATATCTAGACATATTTCTGCTCATTTCTGAGCTTATGGTACCAATTAAGGCTTGTTTTATTGGGCCATGTTTTAATCTATCTGACCAAAACAGGCCAATTGCAAGATAATATATGTTTCTTTTCCAATGTTTTAATTTTGTATAAATGTTATCCTTTTCTTTCTTTTTTTTTTGTTCAGAAAAACCTTTCCTGAAAATTCATGGTTCTTCTCACAATATTCATGAATATCTAGTATTGGAAGGTCAAAGTGAGCTGAAATTGTCGATAAAAGTTAAAGCATTTCCACCACCTCAAAGTATCTGGTGAGTTACTCTGTGATATTATGTGTATTAGAGAAATACAGTACCTCTTAATAAAAAGGGAGATACAATGGGCCTCTAAGGAGGGAAGCCTCAATAGATAACTGACTAGATGGATTGTGACTGGAGATGAGCATATCTCTTGAAATTATAGGTCTGATTTGCACACATTGGTTGTCAGGTTCTATTCAAGCCTGAATAAATTCAACTCAAATTGAAAGTGTTTCAATTGCCCCCGAAAAGTCATGTATGACACTTTGAGGTCTCCTAGGACTGTATCCAATGCCTTTCCAACTCTTTAACATCAAGACAGCATTAGTAATTAGAGTTGAGCGAACACCTGGATGTTCGGGTTCGAGAAGTTCGGCCGAACATCCCGGAAATGTTCGGGTTCGGGATCCGAACCCGATCCGAACTTCGTCCCGAACCCGAACCCCATTGAAGTCAATGGGGACCCGAACTTTTCGGCACTAAAAAGGCTGTAAAACAGCCCAGGAAAGAGCTAGAGGGCTGCAAAAGGCAGCAACATGTAGGTAAATCCCCTGCAAACAAATGTGGATAGGGAAATGAATTAAAATAAAAATTAAATAAATAAAAATTAACCAAAATCAATTGGAGAGAGGTTCCATAGCAGAGAATCTGGCTTCCCGTCACCCACCACTGGAACAGTCCATTCTCAGATATTTAGGCCCCGGCACCCAGGCAGAGGAGAGAGGTCCCGTAACAGAGAATCTGTCTTCATGTCAGCAGAGAATTAGTCTGCATGTCATAGCAGAGAATGAGGCTTCACGTCAGCCACCACTGCAACAGTCCATTGGCATATATTTAGGCCCAGCACCCAGGCAGAGGAGGGAGGTCCCGTAACAGAGAATCTGTCTTCATGTCAGCAGAGAATTAGTCTGCATGTCATAGCAGAGAATGAGGCTTCACGTCAGCCACCACTGCAACAGTCCATTGGCATATATTTAGGCCCAGCACACACACAGGCAGAGGAGAGAGGTCCCGTAACAGAGAATCTGGCTTCATGTCAGCAGAGAATCAGTCTGCATGTCATAGCAGAGAATGAGGCTTCACGTCAGCCACCACTGCAACAGTCCATTGGCATATATTTAGGCCCAGCACACACACAGGCAGAGGAGAGAGGTCCCGTAACAGAGAATCTGGCTTCATGTCAGCAGAGAATCAGTCTGCATGTCATAGCAGAGAATGAGGCTTCACGTCAGCCACCACTGCAACAGTCCATTGGCATATATTTAGGCCCAGCACCCAGGCAGAGGAGGGAGGTCCCGTAACAGAGAATCTGTCTTCATGTCAGCAGAGAATTAGTCTGCATGTCATAGCAGAGAATGAGGCTTCACGTCAGCCACCACTGCAACAGTCCATTGGCATATATTTAGGCCCAGCACACACACAGGCAGAGGAGAGAGGTCCCGTAACAGAGAATCTGGCTTCATGTCAGCAGAGAATCAGTCTGCATGTCATAGCAGAGAATGAGGCTTCACGTCAGCCACCACTGCAACAGTCCATTGGCATATATTTAGGCCCAGCACACACACAGGCAGAGGAGAGAGGTCCCGTAACAGAGAATCTGGCTTCATGTCAGCAGAGAATCAGTCTGCATGTCATAGCAGAGAATGAGGCTTCACGTCAGCCACCACTGCAACAGTCCATTGGCATATATTTAGGCCCAGCACCCAGGCAGAGGAGGGAGGTCCCGTAACAGAGAATCTGTCTTCATGTCAGCAGAGAATTAGTCTGCATGTCATAGCAGAGAATGAGGCTTCACGTCAGCCACCACTGCAACAGTCCATTGGCATATATTTAGGCCCAGCACCCAGGCAGAGGAGGGAGGTCCCGTAACAGAGAATCTGTCTTCATGTCAGCAGAGAATTAGTCTGCATGTCATAGCAGAGAATGAGGCTTCACGTCAGCCACCACTGGAACAGTCCATTCTCAGATATTTAGGCCCCGGCACCCAGGCAGAGGAGAGAGGTCCCGTAACAGAGAATCTGTCTTCATGTCAGCAGAGAATTAGTCTGCATGTCATAGCAGAGAATGAGGCTTCACGTCAGCCACCACTGCAACAGTCCATTGGCATATATTTAGGCCCAGCACCCAGGCAGAGGAGAGAGGTCCCGTAACAGACAATCTGGCTTCATGTCAGCAGAGAATCAGTCTGCATGTCATAGCAGAGAATCAGGCTTCACGTCACCCACCACTGCAACAGTCCATTGTCATAAATTTAGGCCCAGCACTAGTGTTGAGCGGCATGTCCCATATTCGAATTCGCGAAATTTTGTGAATATTCGAAAGAATATTCGTAAAATATTCGCGATTATTCAAATTCGTTATTATTTCGCATATGCGATAATTCGAATTATCGCATAATACATATGCTATGCAAAATTCACATGTGCGCTAATGAAATCGCCTTACGAAGATTCGCAACTCAATTCAATCACTAATGTATGAATGCAATGCCCTTTGCCTCTGTTCTGGGACAAGTGTAGATATTCGCATGTGCGCTAATAAAATCGCCTTACGAAGATTCGCACCTCAATCACTTTCTAGGGAATGTGAGACTTTTGGGAATCAATCGAGATACAGTGGGGGGTGATGACAGTAGTTGACAGAGTACAGATCAATGTAATCTGTAAGGTGGAAAGTAAAATAAAAAATACGAATATTCGTAAATCGAATTTTACGAAGTTCTACGTATTCGCGAATATGGTGCTATACTATATGAATGCACAGGCCTTTGCCTCTCTGTTCTGGGGACAAGTGTAGATATTTGCATTTGCGTTAATAAAATCGCCTTACGAAGATTCGCAGCTCAATTCAATCACTAATGTATGAATGCAAAGCCCTTTGCCTCTGTTCTGGGACAAGTGTAGATATTCGCATGTGCGCTAATAAAATCGCCTTACGAAGATTCGCAACTCAATTCACTAATGTATGAATGCAAAGCCCTTTGCCTCTGTTCTGGGACGTGCCGATATTCGCATGTGCGCTAATAAAATCGCCTTACGAAGATTCGCGCCTCAATCACTTTCTAGGCAATGTGAGTAAGATCTGAGCTGTTGGACCTTTGGGAAACAATCAATTATATGTGTACTGTAATTTTGTGGGGGGGGGGGGGAAACAAAAAACGAATATTCGTTTTTACGAATATATAGCACTATATTCGAAATATTCGCGAAATCGCGAAGTTGCGATATTCGCGAAAAAAATTTGCTTTTCGAATATTCGCGCTCAACACTACCCAGCACCCAGGCAGAGGAGAGAGGTCCCGTAACAGAGAATCTGGCTTCATGTCAGCAGAGAATCAGTCTTCATATCATAGCAGAGAATCAGGCTTCACGTCACCCACCACTGTAAGAGTCAATTTTCATAAATTTAGGCCCAGAACCCAGGCAGAGGAGAAAGGTCCCGTAACAGACAATCTGGCTTCATGTCAGCAGAGAATCAGTCTTCATATCATAGCAGAGAATCAGGCTTCACGTCACCCACCACTGCAACAGTCAATTTTCATAAATTTAGGCCCAGAACCCAGGCAGAGGAGAAAGGTCCCGTAACAGACAATCTGGCTTCATGTCAGCAGAGAATCAGTCTTCATATCATAGCAGAGAATCAGGCTTCACGTCACCCACCACTGCAACAGTCAATTGTCATAAATTTAGGCCCAGCACCCAGGCAGAGGAGAGAGCTCCCGTAACAGAGGATCTGGCTTCATGTCAGCAGAGAATCAGTCTGCATGTCATAGCAGAGAATGAGGCTTCACGTCACCCACCACTGCAACAGTCCATTGGCATATATTTAGGCCTAGCACACAGGCAGAGGAGAGGTTCATTCAACTTTGGGTAGCCTCGCAATATAATGGTAAAATGAAAATAAAAATAGGATTGAATGAGGAAGTGCCCTGGAGTCCAATAATATATGGTTATGGGGAGGTAGTTAATGTCTAATCTGGACAAGGGACGGACAGGTCCTGTGGGATCCATGCCTGGTTCATTTTTATGAACGTCAGCTTGTCCACATTGGCTGTAGACAGGCGGCTGCGTTTGTCTGTAATGACGCCCCCTGCCGTGCTGAATACACGTTCAGACAAAACGCTGGCTGCCGGGCAGGCCAGCACCTCCAAGGCATAAAAGGCTAGCTCTGGCCACGTGGACAATTTAGAGACCCAGAAGTTGAATGGGGCCGAACCATCAGTCAGTACGTGGAGGGGTGTGCACACGTACTGTTCCACCATGTTAGTGAAATGTTGCCTCCTGCTAACACGTTGCGTATCAGGTGGTGGTGCAGTTAGCTGTGGCGTGTTGACAAAAGTTTTCCACATCTCTGCCATGCTAACCCTGCCCTCAGAGGAGCTGGCCGTGACACAGCTGCCTTGGCGACCTCTTGCTCCTCCTCTGCCTTGGCCTTGGGCTTCCACTTGTTCCCCTGTGACATTTGGGAATGCTCTCAGTAGCGTGTCTACCAACGTGCGCTTGTACTCGCGCATCTTCCTATCACGCTCCAGTGCAGGAAGTAAGGTGGGCACATTGTCTTTGTAGCGTGGATCCAGCAGGGTGGCAACCCAGTAGTCCGCACAGGTTAAAATGTGGGCAACTCTGCTGTCGTTGCGCAGGCACTGCAGCATGTAGTCGCTCATGTGTGCCAGGCTGCCCAGGGATAAGGACAAGCTGTCCTCTGTGGGAGGCGTATCGTCATCGTCCTGCCTTTCCCCCCAGCCACGCACCAGTGATGGACCCGAGCTGCGTTGGGTGCCACCCCGCTGTGACCATGCTTCATCCTCATCCTCCTCCACCTCCTCCTCATCCTCGTCCTCCTCGTCCTCCAGTAGTGGGCCCTGGCTGGCCACATTTGTACCTGGCCTCTGCTGTTGCCAAAAACCTCCCTCTGAGTCACTTCGAAGAGACTGGCCTGAAAGTGCTAAAAATGACCCCTCTTCCTCCTCCTCCTCCTCCTCCTCCTGGGCCACCTCCTCTTCCATCATCGCCCTAAGTGTTTTCTCAAGGAGACATAGAAGTGGTATTGTAACGCTGATAACGGTGTCATCGCCACTGGCCATGTTGGTGGAGTACTCGAAACAGCGCAACAGGGCACACAGGTCTCGCATGGAGGCCCAGTCATTGGTGGTGAAGTGGTGCTGTTCTGTAGTGCGACTGACCCGTGCGTGCTGCAGCTGAAACTCCACTATGGCCTGCTGCTGCTCGCACAGTCTGTCCAGCATGTGCAAGGTGGAGTTCCACCTGGTGGGCACGTCGCATATGAGGCGGTGAGCGGGAAGGCTGAAGTTACGCTGTAGCGCAGACAGGCGAGCAGCAGCAGGATGTGAACGCCGGAAGCGCGAACAGACGGCCCGCACTTTATGCAGCAGCTCTGACATGTCGGGGTAGTTGTGAATGAACTTCTGCACCACCAAATTCAGCACATGCGCCAAGCAAGGGATGTGCGTCAAATTGGCTAGTCCCAGAGCTGCAACGAGATTTCGCCCATTATCACACACCACCAGGCCGGGCTTGAGGCTCACCGGCAGCAACCACTCGTCGGTCTGTTGTTCTATACCCCGCCACAACTCCTGTGCGGTGTGGGGCCTGTCCCCCAAACATATGAGTTTCAGAATGGCCTGCTGACGTTTACCCCGGGCTGTGCTGAAGTTGGTGGTGAAGGTGTGTGGCTGACTGGATGAGCAGGTGGAAGAAGAGGAGGAGGAAGCCGAGAAGGAGGAGGTGGCAACAGGAGGCAAAGAATGTTGCCCTGCGATCCTTGGCGGCGGAAGGACGTGCGCCAAACAGCTCTCCGCCTGGGGCCCAGCTGCCACTACATTTACCCAGTGTGCAGTTAGGGAGATATAGCGTCCCTGGCCGTGCTTACTGGTCCACGTATCTGTGGTTAGGTGGACCTTGCTACAGATGGCGTTGCGCAGTGCACACTTGATTTTATCGGATACTTGGTTGTGCAGGGAAGGCACGGCTCTCTTGGAGAAGTAGTGCCGGCTGGGAACAACATACTGTGGGACAGCAAGCGACATGAGCTGTTTGAAGCTGTCTGTGTCCACCAGCCTAAATGACAGCATTTCATAGGCCAGTAGTTTAGAAATGCTGGCATTCAGGGCCAGGGATCGAGGGTGGCTAGGTGGGAATTTACGCTTTCTATCAAATGTTTGTGAGATGGAGAGCTGAACGCTGGCGTGTGACATGGTTGAGACGCTTGGTGACGGAGGTGGTGGTGGTGGTGTTGGTGGTACATCCCCTGTTTGCTGGGCGGCAGGTGCCAACGTTCCTCCAGAGGCGGAGGAAGAGGCCGAGGCGGCAGCAGCAGAATAGGCCGAGGCGGCAGCAGCAGAAGAGGTAGCAGGGGGAGCCTGAGTGACTTCCTTGGTTTTAAGGTGTTTACTCCACTGCAGTTCATGCTTTGCATGCAGGTGCCTGGTCATGCAGGTTGTGCTCAGGTTCAGAACGTTAATGCCTCGCTTCAGGCTCTGATGGCACAGCGTGCAAACCACTCGGGTCTTGTCGTCAGCACATTGTTTGAAGAAGTGCCATGCCAGGGAACTCCTTGAAGCTGCCTTTGGGGTGCTCGGTCCCAGATGGCGGCGGTCAGTAGCAGGCGGAGTCTCTTGGCGGCGGGTGTTCTGCTTTTGCCCACTGCTCCCTCTTTTGCTACGCTGTTGGCTCGGTCTCACCACTGCCTCTTCCTCCGAACTGTGAAAGTCAGTGGCACGACCTTCATTCCATGTGGGGTCTAGGACCTCATCGTCCCCTGCATCGTCTTCCACCCAGTCTTGATCCCTGACCTCCTGTTCAGTCTGCACACTGCAGAAAGACGCAGCAGTTGGCACCTGTGTTTCGTCATCATCAGAGACATGCTGAGGTGGTATTCCCATGTCCTCATCATCAGGAAACATAAGTGGTTGTGCGTCAGTGCATTCTATGTCTTTCACCGCTGGGGAAGGGCTAGGTGGATGCCCTTGGGAAACCCTGCCAGCGGAGTCTTCAAACAGCATAAGAGACTGCTGCATAACTTGAGGCTGAGACAGTTTCCCTGGTATGCATGGGGGTGATGTGACAGACTGATGGGGTTGGTTTTCAGGCGCCATCTGTGCGCTTTCTGCAGAAGACTGGGTGGGAGATAATGTGAACGTGCTGGATCCACTGTCGGCCACCCAATTGACTAATGCCTGTACCTGCTCAGGCCTTACCATCCTTAGAACGGCATTGGGCCCCACCATATATCGCTGTAAATTCTGGCGGCTACTGGGACCTGAGGTAGTTGGTACACTAGGACGTGTGGATGTGGCAGAACGGCCACGTCCTCTCCCAGCACCAGAGGGTCCACTAACACCACCACGACCATGTCCACGTCCGCGTCCCTTACTAGATGTTTTTCTCATTGTTATGGTTCACCACAACAACAAATATATTATTTGGCCCAATGTATTGTATTCAAATTCAGCGGGATATAAATTTGAGGCCTAGTATTTAGGCGCTGGGTGACCGGTATGGATTTAGTGACAGAATTAGACTTGGAAATGCACAGAAGCGTGTGTGTGTGAAGTTATTCTGAATGACCCAATGTGCACCTTGAATATTATATACCCTTTTAGGGATAGATTTCAAATAGCTCTGATATAGCAGAAACCACTAAATTATGAAATTGCTAAATTGGGAATTGTACTTCAACCCAGAACAAAAAATGTGCTTTGACGGACACTAAATATCTTGCCCAGCAACAACAGTACAACGGTGGGTAACGAGAGATTTAGAGGGAATTAAATTTGAGGCCTAGTATTTAGGCGCTGGGTCACCGGTATGGATTTAGTGACAGAATTAGACTTGGAAATACACAGTAGCGGGTGTGTGTGAAGTTATTCTGAATGACCCTATGTGCACCTTCAATATTATATACCCTTTTAGGGATAGATTTCAAATAGCTCTGATATAGCAGAAACCACTAAATTATGAAATTGCTAAATTGGGAATTGTACTTCAACCCAGAACAAAAAATGTGCTTTGACGGACACTAAATATCTTGCCCAGCAACAACAGTACAGCGGTGGGTAACGAGAGATTTAGAGGGAATTAAATTTGAGGCCTAGTATTTAGGCGCTGGGTCACCGGTATGGATTTAGTGACAGAATTAGACTTGGAAATACACAGTAGCGGGTGTGTGTGAAGTTATTCTGAATGACCCTATGTGCACCTTCAATATTATATACCCTTTTTGGGATAGATTTCAAATAGCTCTGATATAGCAGGAACCACTAAATTATGAAATTGCTAAATTGGGAATTGTACTTCAACCCAGAACAAAAAATGTGCTTTGACGGGCACTAAATAACTTTCCCAGCTACAACAGGACAACGGTAACGAGAGATTTAGAGGGATTTAAATTTGAGGCCTAGTATTTAGGCGCTGGGTGACAGGTATGGGTTTAGTGACAGAATTAGACTTGGAAATACACAGTAGCGGGTGTGTGTGAAGTTATTCTGAATGACCCTATGTGCACCTTCAATATTATATACCCTTTTTGGGATAGATTTCAAATAGCTCTGATATAGCAGAAACCACTAAATTATGAAATTGCTAAATTGGGAATTGTACTTCAACCCAGAACAAAAAATGTGCTTTGACGGACACTAAATATCTTGCCCAGCAACAACAGTACAGCGGTGGGTAACGAGAGATTTAGAGGGAATTAAATTTGAGGCCTAGTATTTAGGCGCTGGGTCACCGGTATGGATTTAGTGACAGAATTAGACTTGGAAATACACAGTAGCGGGTGTGTGTGAAGTTACTCTGAATGACCCTATGTGCACCTTCAATATTATATACCCTTTTTGGGATAGATTTCAAAGAGCTCTGATATAGCAGGAACCACTAAATTATGAAATTGCTAAATTGGGAATTGTATTTCAACCCAGAACAAGAAATGTGCTTGAACGGACACTAAATAACTCGCCCAGCTACAGCACTAGGGACAGATTTAGCTGGATATAAATTTGAGGCCTAGTATTTAGGCGCTGGGTGACAGGTATGGGTTTAGTGACAGAATTAGACTTGGAAATACACAGTAGCGGGTGTGTGTGAAGTTATTCTGAATGACCCTATGTGCACCTTCAATATTATATACCCTTTTAGGGATAGATTTCAAATAGCTCTGATATAGCAGAAACCACTAAATTATGAAATTGCTAAATTGGGAATTGTACTTCAACCCAGAACAAAAAATGTGCTTTGACGGACACTAAATATCTTGCCCAGCAACAACAGTACAGCGGTGGGTAACGAGAGATTTAGAGGGAATTAAATTTGAGGCCTAGTATTTAGGCGCTGGGTCACCGGTATGGATTTAGTGACAGAATTAGACTTGGAAATACACAGTAGCGGGTGTGTGTGAAGTTATTCTGAATGACCCTATGTGCACCTTCAATATTATATACCCTTTTTGGGATAGATTTCAAATAGCTCTGATATAGCAGGAACCACTAAATTATGAAATTGCTAAATTGGGAATTGTACTTCAACCCAGAACAAAAAATGTGCTTTGACGGGCACTAAATAACTTTCCCAGCTACAACAGGACAACGGTAACGAGAGATTTAGAGGGATTTAAATTTGAGGCCTAGTATTTAGGCGCTGGGTGACAGGTATGGGTTTAGTGACAGAATTAGACTTGGAAATACACAGTAGCGGGTGTGTGTGAAGTTATTCTGAATGACCCTATGTGCACCTTCAATATTATATACCCTTTTTGGGATAGATTTCAAATAGCTCTGATATAGCAGAAACCACTAAATTATGAAATTGCTAAATTGGGAATTGTACTTCAACCCAGAACAAAAAATGTGCTTTGACGGACACTAAATATCTTGCCCAGCAACAACAGTACAGCGGTGGGTAACGAGAGATTTAGAGGGAATTAAATTTGAGGCCTAGTATTTAGGCGCTGGGTCACCGGTATGGATTTAGTGACAGAATTAGACTTGGAAATACACAGTAGCGGGTGTGTGTGAAGTTACTCTGAATGACCCTATGTGCACCTTCAATATTATATACCCTTTTTGGGATAGATTTCAAAGAGCTCTGATATAGCAGGAACCACTAAATTATGAAATTGCTAAATTGGGAATTGTATTTCAACCCAGAACAAGAAATGTGCTTGAACGGACACTAAATAACTCGCCCAGCTACAGCACTAGGGACAGATTTAGCTGGATATAAATTTGAGGCCTAGTATTTAGGCGCTGGGTGACCGGTATGGATTTAGTGACAGAATTAGACTGGGATATGGCCAAAAAATGAACAGACTATTGCTGGTTAAATGCACTTGGTGTCACA
The DNA here is from genome assembly GCF_014858855.1 of Bufo gargarizans. Lineage (NCBI taxonomy): Eukaryota > Metazoa > Chordata > Amphibia > Anura > Bufonidae > Bufo > Bufo gargarizans. The sequence continues at coordinate 105,998,290 of NC_058088.1, forward strand.
GCTTCACCCTGATGTAGGCTTTAGCCAAAAAACAACCACACCATTGAGGGTTAAATGCACTTGGTCGCAGCTTGTGCTGGCGCACCACAAGACACAAAATGGCCGCCGATCACCCCAGAAAAATGAGACTGACAAACGGTCTGTGCAGCCTAAAAACAGTGAGCAATTGAGGATCAGCAGCTCAATGATCCACAGCTGCAGATCGATCAGTTAATCAAGTCCTTTGGAGGAGTTAATCTGCCTAATCTCGCCCTACTGTCGCAGCCGCAACCTCTCCCTACGCTAATCAGAGCAGAGTGACGGGCGGCGCTATGTGACTCCAGCTTAAATAGAGGCTGGGTCACATGGTGCTCTGGCCAATCACAGCCATGCCAATAGTAGGCATGGCTGTGATGGCCTCTTGGGGCAAGTAGTATGACGCTTGTTGATTGGCTGCTTTGCAGCCTTTCAAAAAGCGCCAAGAAAGCGTCACAAAAGCGCGAAGAAAGCGACGAACACCGAACCCGAACCCAGACTTTTACGAAAATGTCCGGGTTCGGGTCCGTGTCACGGACACCCCAAAATTCGGTACGAACCCGAACTATACAGTTCGGGTTCGCTCATCCCTATTAGTAATGTCAAAGTAACAGCGACATATATAGGTATGGGGAAACAGACGGTGATAGTTAACCACCTGTTTAGAAACACATTGCCCTGCGACGTTATATTTTCTTTATATGAAAAAAATGGCCAAAAAGTATGCTTTCTTCCCTGTCTTCTGATATGCTAAATGATGGCCGCCATTTTGAGTGATTTGTCCAATATAAATTACAAAAGTTTGGGAAATTGGTAAGAAATTCACCTGGTTTAGAATAGATTGACGGCTACACAGCCACAATGGTCACACTACAGCTGTCACAGGCAGGTGTGCTGAGTAGCAGCGATCCCATAGAAGTGAATAAGATTTCTGCACCCGTCGCCAGAAATCCAACAGTTCATCTGTATGAGGTTTGTCTGGTATTATATGAGTTTCTTGAAATCCAGATACTTTATATCATGCTGTCAATTAATATGTTATCCATTTAGATATCCCATATTACTACATTCCAATTAATTTCAAATTTTCTGACTTTGGAATATTAGATATAGTTTATTAGTCCCAACATATCTCAGGACCATGTCTCAGGACCAATATCATCATAGAAGGGAACATGACTGATGCCCCAGAAAAGGAATGTCCAGCCACCTATCTGTAAACTGAAGTGTAATTGGTTTAGATAATATTTCTTTTGGTCTGTTGACTTGAATCCAGTAGGGCGCTAATAGTAGACCTGGAGCGGTCATCGCTGCCTCAGCTATTCCTGTATCTCTTATCTCATAGTGTGTAATGTAATAAGTAACAGCAAGAGAACCTTTTTCTTTTTTAATTTATGTGTAAAAGTGCAGCTCTGGTAGTGAACCAAAAAAGAATATGAGGAAATAAAGGTTAGCAGAAACATGACCACATGTGTGAATGATGTTAAGTAGCAGGAGTTAATATCGTAAACCGTCATCCTAAACAGAAAACAGAGAAATGAGAGATGAAACAGCACGCTCCAGGAATTAGTGGCTGCTTGTCGGTACTGTTTATTTTATGTGTCCTTATTAAACTAAATAACTTATGAAATAACTTCCCAAGATTGCCTTCAGTTACACTATATTGTCTTATATTGCTTCGCTCTTCACAGGTTCAAGGATGGAAGACCAATAGAAAAGAACAGTACCTGTTACAAAACCAACCCAGAAAAGCACAGCTTGATTATAAGAAATTTAAAGGAAAATGATGCAGGGATTTACACTATACTGGTCTTCAATACTCAACATAATCTTCAAGACAGTTATAACTTTACAGTGGAGGTCTATGGTAAGTGGCAATCTACAGCACATCCAAAAATACAATTCATAGGGTAACCCTGCTCCTTGCTAATTTACATTAGCAGCTTAACAAGAAGTAAGGGGATAGATGGCCATGTAACTGCATGATCAGACTACGCAAGGTTTGTTTGTGGTCTGTAACCATGGAGACCAATTAGACACAAAACAGCAAGATATCTTAACCCCTTAGTGACCAGCTTGATTTGGGCCTTCATTTTTTCATTATCGCCTTTTTATTTTTCCGTCTAGCAGTATGAGGGCTTGTTTTTGTGGGACAAGTTATAGTTTTTTTTTATGGTGCCATTTTGGGGTATAAATAACTTGCTGATTAACTTTTACTGGAAGGGAGATGGGAAAAAAACAGCAATACTACCACTGAATTTTTAAGTCACACATTTTGCGGCATTCATTTTTCAGAATAAATAAAATGATAACTTTATTCTCTAGGTGAGTACGATTACAGCAATACCAAATACATATATAAAACGTATATTTATTTATTTTTTAAATTTATATATTTTATTTACATCTTACTACTTTTGTTCAATAAAAACCCTTTTTTTGCATCACCACATTTCAAGACCCATAACATTTTTATTTCTACGGAGCTGCTGCATGTAAGGGCATTCTTTTTCCAGAATGACTTGAAGTTTTCATTGGTATAATTTTGTGGTTCATAACACTTTTTAATTGCTTTTAATTTTTTGGCGGCAACTAAGCAAAAAGCATTTTTTTTTTTACGGCATTTACTATATGGGATAATTTATATGATATTTATATAGTGCGGGTTGTTATGAATGCAGGAATACCAAACATGTGGGAACATTTTATTTTTCCAATTTTTTCTATTGAAAATGGAAAAAAGCGTATTTTATATTGGAATTTTGTTTATTTAAAAATGTTTTCTTTTTTTTTCTTTTTACTATTTAATAGTACCACAAGGAGACTATAACAGGTGATCTTTTGATTGCTTCTAAAATACAATACACTATCCCTATAGTGCAATGTAAATTATGATTTTTTTTTTATTACTACACCACCTGGCCGGACCTGTGAAAGAAAGTGTTCTTACCTGATCCACACTGCTCCGTTCTGGCTCCATGGATCCCAGACTGTCTTCCCAGCACTTCCGGTCCTAGCATGTAAATTTCCTGAACGTACAGGGTCATGATTGCTGCTACGTGTACCACTAGAGTGCTGGATTGTTTTAGCAGCGTAAAAACAACAGACACATTTGCTAAGATGCACGTGCTATGATGATAAAGAATTTTCTTGGAGCAACTGGAATTTTAGAATTTTTATTTTTTCCTGAAATTCTCAAATTGACATTTAATAGATGAGCTCAGCTTGGGCACAGGTGTGAAGGACATGATGTACTAATAGGGCAGGTTTCATATACTGCATTCTTTGTAGAAGCACCAAAAAATAAAAATGACCTGTTCCCATTATCCCCAGTTCTGCCTTTAACTGATACAGATGTGAAATAAAAAAGCAACACAACTGTGGCATGAACGGCCAAGTACTGGACTCCCAAAAGGGACATAAAACCTGCAAATGTTCCTGTTTCAGATTAAGCTTAGGATAGATCATACAACTTTGCTCTCCAACAAAACATCTCCAGAGTTTCTGGAATTTCTACTTTCAAAGACTATGATGTGACTTGTAGTGAGTACAAAACATAAGTCAGAATAGAATAAAATTTACAGTATATGAAGGTGCTTCTATGCATGATGTATAAAAGATGTAAAGCGATTGGAGAAACTGACAAATAACTGTATTATGTATTAACGTACATGCAGATATTAGATTGTGTTGAGGGGGCACACTGGAGTTCCGGACATTTTCTACTAAAGCTGGACAGCAGTTCCTCATGACTTCCACACTCATGCCTGCTCAGCATGTGTTCTCACTAGGGAGAATGGAGTACACTAGTGGCTAGCCTTTAAGGTAGCTATGTATTTCAGCAGGACCGGTGACCTAATGTGCATAGTGATGTCCCTACCAGAGGAGTATATAGAAATCATGGAGCCCCATAGCAAAACTCATAGCCCCACAAATATAAAGTACAATGTGTGTTATATATATATGTGTGTGCGTGTGTGTGTGTTAGTGCAAGGCAATTTCTTAGCAATGTCAGGGCAGATTCTAGCTTTTCTGCTTCCTGAGTTGAAAATTGAAATATCATTAGCATTTCTAGGACCACATACATCTTCTCTGATGTAGACGTTCTTTTTCCTCATCTTCTTCATTCAGATAAGACCAACATGTCAGTTACGTCTTGTCTCTGTAGAGTTTGACACTCAGACATCATAGATTCCTCTTTTTCTATCACCCCCACCCCCCTCCTGGGGCCACAACATTGTCATCCTCCTGCTACCCCCAATATTATGCAATATACAATATATCCAGTCCATCAATTATGATGGTTTATCGCTGCATGTTTCGGACGTGTTGTGGGTTCAATTCACACAAAGTAAAATGTAATATGTACGTATGAGTCCGCGCGTTTTCTTCAGCACAACTTATCACAGGTATTATCACTCTTTTCCACGGTGGAATCGAGCCTCACAGACGTCTTCTATCATAAAACATCCTGTGAAACATCAGAAAAGGTGCACTGATAGTGAAGCACCGTTTATACAATCACCGATGTATCTTTGCAAGTGTACCCACAAACAGAGGCGGAATGTAGGCACATCAGGTGAATGTAGATCTGCTTAGTTTTGCTATCGTAGTTGCTATCGTTGTTGTCGTAAGCCTACGGATATCAGAAATTCCTCCCTATAGTGAAGTACCATAAGTCACAGTAAATATAAATGGATTTATTATACTCACAAGACTTCTATAAAACAGGTATACAATATATAAAACTGCGTCGTCTCACAGCCTGACCCGGGTTTTGCTCCTTTGGCTTCGTCAGGGGCGTAAATCTAAAATCCTCCCCACAAGCTCTTTAACCTCAACTTCCCCTCACCCCACTCCACCTGTAGGTGATTTAAGTGTAAACCCAACCACAAAATAGTCCTACAGATATAAAACTAAACTTTAAAAAAAAAGGACAACCATTGACATATAAGATATCAATAATTAACACCACTAAGCTCCCACTCAGACGCACCTCTTCACTACTCTCTCAAGTCACTTCACCTACTACTACCATTCATAGTGCACTCCAAACATTGACACCACTTTTCTTATATCACTCCAAATATAAAACTATCCACTTTTCAGACATGCTTTCAGATCAAACTCCACATTAAGTCCCCTTGGTTGTAACGTATTAATTTCATATATCCACCTTACTTCACATTTGTCTATTTTTGCCATAAAATATCCTCATCTCCAGTTCCCCTTCACTAGTTCAATACCCGCAAAAATTAACCCTTTTGAGTTTTTCTGATGGATATTTTTAAAATGCATCGAGACACCATGAGTCTCCAGCCCCTTTATTATATTTCTAATGTGCTCCTGCATGTCGATTTTTTATTTTCTTGTGGTACACCCTATATACTGGAGGCCACACGGGCACTCCAGCATATACAGTTGCAAGAAAAAGTATGTGCACCCTTTGGAATTATATGGATTTCTGCACAAATTGGTCATAAAATGTGATCTGATCTTCATCTAAGTCACAACAATAGACAATCACAGTCTGCTTAAACTAATAACACACAAAGAATTAAATGTTACCATGTTTTTATTGAACACACCATGTAAACGTTCACAGTGCAGGTGGAACAAGTATGTGAACCCCTAGACTAATGGCATCTCCAAGAGTTAATTGGAGTGAGGTGTCAGCCAACTGGAGTACAATCAATGAGATGAGATTGGAGGTGTTGGTTACAGCTGCCCTGCCCTATAAAAAACACACACCAGTTCTGGGTTTGCTTTTCACAAGAAGCATTGCCTGATGTGAATGATGCCTCACATAAAAGAGCTCTCAGAAGACCTACTATTAAGAATTGTTGACTTTCATAAAGCTGGAAAGGATTATAAAAGTATCTCCAAAAGCCTTGCTGTTTATCAGTCCAGGGTAAGACAAATTGTCTATAAATTGAGAAAGTTCAGCACTGCTGCTACTCTCCCTAGGAGTGGCTGTCCTGTAAAGATGACTGCAGGAGCACAGCACAGACTGCTCAAGGAGGTGAAGAAGAATCCTAGAGTGTCAGATACAGACTTACAAAAGTCTCTGGCATATGGTAACATCCCTGTTAGCGAATCTACAATACGTAAAACACTTAACAAGAATGGATTTCATGGGAGGATACGACAGAGGAAGCCATTGCTGTCCCAAAAAAACATTGCTGCACGTTTACAGTTTGCACAAGAACACCTGGATGTTCCACAGCAGTACTGGCAAAATATTCTGTGGACAGATGAAACCAAAGTTGAGTTGTTTGGAAGAAACACACACCACTATGTGTGGAGAAAAACAGGCACAGCATACCAACATCAAAACTTCATCCCAACTGTGAAGTATGGTGGTGGGGGCATCATGGTTTGGGGTTGCTTTGCTGCATCAGGACCTGGATGGATTGCCATAATCAAAGGAAAAATTCATTCCCAAGTTTATAAAGACATTTTGCAGGAGAACTTAAGGCCATCTGTCCACCAGCTGAAGCTCAACAGAAGATGGGTGTTGCAACAGGACAACGACCCAAAGCATAGAAGTAAATCAACAACAGAATGGCTTAAACAGAAGAATATACGCCTTCTGGAGTGGCCCAGTCAGAGTCCTGACCTCAACCCGATTGAGATGCTGTGGCATGACCTCAAGAAAGTGATTCAAACCAGACATCCCAAGAATATTACTGAACTGAAACAGTTCTGTAAAGAGGAATGGTCAAGAATTACTCCTGACCGTTGTGCACGTCTGATCTGCAACTACAGGAAACGTTTGGTTGGAGTTATTGCTGCCGAAGGAGGTTCAACCAGTTATTAAATCCAAGGGTTCACATACGTTTTTCCACCTGCACTGTGAATGTTTACATGGTGTGTTCAATAAAAACATGGTAACATTTAATTCTTTGCGTGTTATTAGTTTAAGCAGACTGTGATTGTCTATTGTTGTGACTTAGATGAAGATCAGATCACATTTTATGACCAATTTGTGCAGAAATCCATATCATTCCAAGGGGTTCACATACTTTTTTTTGCAACTGTACAGCACACCAGCATTTTCACAAGTAATTTCTCCCTTAATTTTTAGGTCTTTATTTCTGCTATTCGAATGAATCTCTGTAATTCTTTTTTTTTTTTATCCTTTTTCTCCCTATTTTTGCAAGCCGCACAAAAGCCACACCATATGAATTGATCTTTCTTTTTCTTTTCTTCTTTTATCTCTGGCAACGCACTATGATCTAATGATTACGAATATTAGGAGCTTTTTAAAAAATCATCTTAAGGCAGTCAGGAATCTCTTTTCCTATCACTGGATCATTTTTAAGCGCGGCCCAGTTCTTTCTTATTGCTTTTTTCATTAACCTTGAATGTACTGTATACTGAGTCATAAAGGCAAACCGAAAGTCCATACTTCCCTTATTTTTATTTATATTCTTGCTTACATCTCCCCTATTCGCTGTTTCTTCCACCTCCTTACTACATCTTATTAATTTTTCTTCAGAATACCCTTTTTCCACAAACCTAATCTGAATTCGCAAGGTCTGAACAATTACGGTGAATTCTCCCGATCTGTCCCTTTGGAATATTAAATAACCAAGGGCTATAATGGCAACTGCTGGTATCAATGTACTCATTTACATCTGTGGACTTCAAATTCCAGTTGTTACAGTTCAGTTCTTCTATGAACAATTCGAGCCCTTCTTTTTCTCCTTCCCAGATTAGGAGACAATCGTCGATATATCTCTTCCAGGTAATTAATTTACCCTGTTCTGAAATTTTTCCTATCTTCGGGTAATAAATTGTTGTTCCCAGGATGACATAAAAATATTGGCTGGGGGCGAATTGTAACAACTGGAATTTGAAGTTTACCAACAATGTCAGTAATGATGCGGTGAACTTTCTCGATCTTAGTATTTATATCGAAGATGGCAACTTAAAGTTTAAAACCTTCTTTAAGCCCAGAGATGTAAATGGTGTGGCTTTTGTGCGGCTTGCAAAAATAGGGAGAAAAAGGATAAAAAACAAAGAATTACAGAGATTCATTCGAATAGCAGAAATAAAGACCTAAAAATTAAGGGAGAAATTACTTGTGAAAATGCTGGTGTGGTGTATATGCTGGAGTGCCCGTGTGGCCTCCAGTATATAGGGTGTACCACAAGAAAAAAAAAATCGGCATGCAGGAGCACATTAGAAATATAAGAAAGGGGCTGGAGACTCATGGTGTCTCGATGCATTTTAAAAATATCCATCAGAAAAACCCAAAAGGGTTAATTTTTGCGGGTATTGAACTAGTGAAGGGGAACTGGAGATGAGGATATTTCATAGCAAAAATAGACAAATGTGAAGTAAGGTGGATATATGAAATGAATACGTTACAACCAAGGGGACTTAATGTTGTGTTTGATCTGAAAGCATGTCTCAAAAGTGGATAGTTTTATATTTGGAGTGATATAAGAAAAGTGGTGTCAATGTTTGGAGTGCACTATGAATGGTAGTAGTAGGTGAAGTGACTTGAGAGAGTAGTGAAGAGGTGCGCCTGAGTGGGAGCTTAGTGGTGTTAATTATTGATATCTTATACTGTCAATGGTTGTCCTTTTTTTTCAAAGTTTAGTTTTATATCTGTAGGACTATTTTGTGGTTGGGTTTACACTTAAATCACCTACAGGTGGAGTGGGGTGAGGGGAAGTTGAGGTTAAAGAGCTTGTGGGGAGGATTTTAGATTTACGCCCCTGACGAAGCCAAAGGAGCAAAACCCGGGTCAGGCTGTGAGAGGACGCAGGAGTTTTATATATTGTATACTTGTTTTATAGAAGTCTTGTGAGTATAATAAATCCATTTATATTTGCTTGACTTACGGTACTTCACTATAGGGAGGAATTTCTGATATCCGTAGGCTTACGACAACAACGAAGATGGGAACAGGAAAACGAAGCAGATCTACATCCACCTGATGTGCCTACATTCCACCTCTGTTTGTGGGTACACTTGCAAAGATACATTAGTGATTGTATAAATGGTGCTTCACTATCAGTGCACCTGTTCTGATGTTCCACAGGATGTTTTATGATAGAAGACGTCTGTGAGACTCGATTCCACTGTGGAAAAGGGAGAGTGATAATACCTGTGATAAGTCGCGCTGAAGAAAACGTGCGGCCTCATACATATATATTACACCCCCAATATTATGCCCACTCTGCTTCCCAATGCCCCCAACTACTGTACTGTATTACAGTACCATACAGACAGTCCCCCCCATAGTAATAGTGCTCCCAGACTGCCCCCAGTAATAAAATTGCCCCCTACAGTACCCCCAATAGCAACTCCATTAGTAATGCCCACCATATTATTTATTTTTTATTTTTTTTATGCACTTATATAGCGCTACTATATTCCGCATTGCTTTACAGACATTAGCATCACCATTAGCAACCAACTGTCCCCAATGGGGCTCACAATCTAAGGTCCCTATCAGTATGTCTTTGGAGTGTGGGAGGAAACCGGAGTACCCGGAGGAAACACACGCAAACATGGGGAGAACATAAAAACTCCATGCAGATGCCAAATAATAATGCTCCAAAGTACCCCCAATATTAATACTGCCGCCATAGGGCCCCCGATATAAATAAAGCACCCTATACCACCCCCAGCAGTAACAAGGCCCCTCTATAAGGCACCTTTATAGAGCCTACAGTAGTTATATAGCCCACTATAGTGTCCCCAGTATTTATAATGTACCCTGTATTTATAAAACCTGCTGCAATGCCCCCTGTATTATAATGCCCCCTTATATAGTATATATAAAGTATATATATTGGTCCCTCTGTAGTATATAGAATGGCCCCTCTGTAGAAAGGCCCTCCTCCGTAGTATATAGAATGTACAATATTCCCCATCTGTGGAATGTCTACCCTCTGTAATATAGCTCTCCTCTGTAGAATGGCCCAAACTGTATTGTATGTATTGTATGTCCTTCCACTAGTATGGTTAGCATACATTTAAAAAAAATACTCACCTATGTTCCTCTCTCCTCTGCCATCTACTTTCCCTATGCTCTCCCGCATCCTGAGGCATATGAGGGTGAATGGCGGGGAAGAGAGCAAGAGGCCATAAACTTCCACCCCCTCAATGGCAGCCAGGTAGGTTGCCCAGGCCCCCCAACCTCACAAGCCTCATAGCGACTGGCTGGTCTGCCTCTATTGGTGGTACGCCTTCTTACCTCCGACATCTTACTTACCAGATGTTGGAGGTAAGAAGAGTTGAGTGTGTTATAGTTTAACAAGCCTATTCTTTTGTTCTGAAGAGAGAGATAAGCTACTGCCAGAGGTGTCTTATTAAAGACATTATTCCAAGAGGTGCCCCATTAAGAACACATGCAGCTAAGGCTGAGCATGCCGTCATATGGGGAGTCAGAAGTTATATCTGTAGACCTAAGGAGTGTCAGAGGGACTTGAATATTTTATCATTCCTGGATTAGTATTGCAGAAAGACTGGTTGTAGCATTATATCCAGGAGATAAACACAGTGTCATATACCTCTGAGATCTGCAGTAGTGTCTCCACTGTGAGTCAACCAGCCAGGATACAATGGAAAGGATAAGAGCTTAAAGCTGCTGGCACTCTAGTTGAACCTCACAGACTTGTAAAATGCATTGGCTGGAGCATTTAGGTGGAGAGGAGTATGGCAGACAGCAGCGAATGGCCTTCTGAAGTACACTCACAATCTGGCGAGGTCTGTTGGCCAAAGCTCAGAGACCATTGGAGCAAAGTATGTCAAACAGCGGGGACTGGCAATTTAAAGTGACACTTAAGGACTGTTGAGCTGTCTCAGCTGGAGCGTAGAGACAGCTTGAAGAGAATATGGCAGACAACAGGGGCTAGCACGCACAGATTGTCCAGACGTGTCAATTGGAGTACAGAGGCAGATAGATACAGCAGAGTTCAATGATAAAAGCAAGTTTTTCAAGACTTAGCTAAAGGAAATTTAAGCTAATATTTTTCCCAATCTTATACTCGTATTAGGATTTACCAGATTTTATGTTGTAATTAGTGTTGTGCATAATGTTTAGTCTTGTCATAAGCCTAAAATACAGCACAGAATATCAGCTGTTTTCACTTACCAATGGTCCTCTCAGTACACAAACGTAATCCCTGGTTAGATGACATCTGTTGTGAATTAAAGCAAAATATGAGTATGCTAAATTATAAGCAGATTGTAACGTGATAATCAAAAATCAATTCACCTTTAACACAAGGGCTTTGCTAGCAAACAAATAGTGTTCCTCTTACAGGGGCTATCTTGCTATTGCTGGAGGATGTTTGCAAAGGAATCTTTTCATGATGATAAAACAATCTGCCAATTTAGGCTGTTTATAAGTATCAGCCTTATTCATCTCATCATCCTAAGGGAGTGCAGTCTCTTGGCTTCGCATGGAAAAAGGAACTGACTTAAAAAAAAATCACAGGATCTGTTCTTAGAAGTAGTGTTAAAGCTGCACTTCAGTGGATAAGGGTCAGCTTTGAGACAGTATGTGTCGGATGTGCACATTCCGCACCGGGAATACACTGGTTCACAGTAACATTCCTATCTTGGTTAGCATAGGTGCTTTTCTATTTCATAGTGAGGAGAATATATTTCCTTTCTATTTGACTCAATGAAAACTCCTTTTTACTCTCACTCAAGAACAGAAAAACAATGTCCACCAGGCTTTCTGGTTGCCAAAGGAATAGGAGTTACTTAAGAAGTTGACAGTGTTAGAAAGAACCACTTTGAAACTTCTGTCATACATTAGTCCCTCTCAAGTATTCCACTGTGCGCAAGTTTCATAGCTTTGTAGATTTTGTATCTAGTTTTTTGTCATTCCATTTAAGACAGCACCAGAGCTAAAGAAGGAAAGCACAAAAGTGAAATATATATATATATATATATATATATATATATATATACATATACAGTATATATAATTTTAAAAGAAAAATATAACTAATAACTACATTGGAACTTGAAAGTTTCTGAACTTTTCAGGATTTTTTATATTTCTGCATAAATTTGACCCTAAACAACATCAGACTTTCACGCAAGTCCAAAAATACTAGACTTGGATTGCTAATTAGTCCTGCACATCGGCTTTGAAGAATTTTAACCCATTTCTCCATATAAAACTGCCATAGCTGTTATGTTGGTGAGTTTCCTCCCATGAACTGTTTGCTTTAGGCCATTCCACAACATTTCTATTGAATAGGGGTCAGGATATTGACTGGGTCATTCCAAAACCTTAATTTTATTCTTTTTTTAATGACCTGTGTGCTTGGGGTTGTAGTCTTGCTGCATGACCCATGGTCTCTTGAGATTCAGCTCACGGACATATATCCTGATATTTTCTTAGAAATTGCTGGTTGATTTAGAATTCATTGTTCCATCAATGATGGCAAGCCATCCTGGCCTAAATTCAGCAAAACAGGCCAACAATGATACTACCACCACTGTATTTCACAGATGGGATGAGGTTCTATGCTGGAATGCAGTGTTTTCCTTTCCCCAAACATAACGCTTCTAATTTAAACCAAACAGTTCTATTTTGGTCTCATCCGTCCACAACATATTGTTCCAGTAGCCTTCTGGATTGTGCAGGTGATATTTAGCAAACATCAGATGGGCAGCAACATTCCTTTTTAGAGAGCAGTGACTTTCTGTTTGCAATCCTGTTATACACACCAAAGTTGTTCAGAGTCCTTGTGATATTAGACTCATGAACATTAATTAATGTGAGGAAGACCTTTATTTGCTTAGAAGTTACCTTGGATTCCTTTGTGACCTCACAGACTATTACATGCCTTGTCCTCCGGGTGATCTTTGTAGGTTGACCACCCCTAGGAAGGATAATAATGGTCTTGAATTGACTCCATTTGTACTCAGTCTATCTGACTCAGAAACCTGATTGGTGGAGTCCAAACTTTTTAGAGACAGCTTTGTAACCTTTTCCAGCCTTATGAGCATCATCAACTTTTCTTCTGAGGTCCTCAGAAATCTCCTTTTTTGTGCTCTGATACACTTCTACAAACTTGTTGTGAAGATCAGACTTTGATAAATCCCACTTCTTTGAATAAAATAGGTCGCCCACTTCTGATTGATCCCTGATCTCTGGATCTCACTGCCCAGGAGAAAAAGCTACAAAAATACCATTGATCCTGCCAAAGTGGTGACTGCGGCTTCAGTCCGTTCTAAGCATGCCTGTTAAATCAAGAACATTCCTGATGTGAAGAGAATAGACTCATGGCTACCTGTGAGGATAACTTTGATGATTATCTTGTTGTGAAGAAGTGTCTGCTTAGAGCCAGCCATTTAGGTCATCTATCTATTTCCACCACTGTCCTGCCTTCCTCCCTGCAGGCATGATACCCAAACTACTCACCATGTTGCTACATCAATTCTTCTGCCTTGTGCTACATCCTCTGTCTCCTCTGGCCCACAAGCACTCACCTCTGTCCTCTTAAAGGTCCAGTGACCCTAGCCAGTATCTGGGGCTACCGGAGTATATATACGCCACCCCCTCCAGCTGGAGGGTGCCTTAGCTTTAGGTTCCCTGGTGACCAGCTAAAGTGTTTGATAGTCAAGTGCTATTTTTATTTACCTGTGTTTATGTTGCATTTGTTCCTGTCTGCGCTCCAGCTTGTACCTGCCCTGCCCATGTGTTCCAGCACTTTCAGTTCTGTCTGTATTTAAGTTAACCCTGTCCATCTACCTCATCTGTGTTTCTGCCAATTATCCAGCCTGCCTGCCTTGTCTGTATCTTCACTATTACCCTGCCTGCCTGTGTCTACTACCATCTGCGCTAAAGTGTGCTGTCTGGATCTCAGAAACCTGAATTCAAGTCTGAATGACTGTTCACAGTATACCTGTGGTTTGCTGTGGTTTGCTTACCTTCAGCAAAGACCAGATCCGTGTACAGGTAAGTGCCAAGGGAGCACCAGAATATCACCTTTAGGGTATCTCTTCTTCAAACTAGTTACTTGGCACAGTGGGTTTTATTATGTAGTTCTGGGTCATATTTTTGCAGAAATATATAATACTCTGATGGGTTCACAAACTTTCAGGCAACAATGTAGGTTAAGTTGTAGGTTTACCATTTTTTATCATCTTTCCTGGGTCTTGAGAACATGTGACAATATAAACTGTACTTCAGGGGCTGATTTGTTTTTTTACTTGTTTAGAAATGTATCTCTTTTGCTGCTTGTTCTCGCTGTCCTTCCTAACTAGAAAGCCTGTCTGATCCTAAAGAACTGATTTGGAAGTATAGTAGTCACCATTGTAATTAGTAACAAAACTAACAGTCTGCCATAATGTGTATTCAGGTCTTCATCCCATGATCTTCTTGAAGGAGAATTCAGTTTAAATACAATAGTTTTCCTGATGTCTTTACTAATAGGAAAATAGTATGAAAAGTAGCTTTACTAGCTTTTCTCCAAGAAGGAGAACTGTCTCCTAGTGACACCTATTAGGAGTAGCTACCTTGTAATGGTTAACCCTAACCTTTTAACAGGCATTGCAAACATGACTATACAAACCAAAACAGAATCTTCTCCATACTGGGTGACTTACAGAGTAGCTACCCAATAGATGGCACTATGAAGATATTTATCATTTTCGGATGCTAGTTACTTAGCACACCAGGGAGCATTGCCTGGCCTATAAGACCCCCTACACTGACATGGTGGTCTCCACAAGGATAAATATGTTCCATACAGACCTAATAGAATAGTATTTAACATGTGCTAATCTTAAGATAAGATTTTAGGTTAGAGTAATATTGAGGTCCTTCTGATGTAGGACAAGTAGCAGGACAAGAGCACTGGATCGTGATTCAGCCAGCAACATAGTTCTTAGATCCAGGTTGTAATATTAACAATTGGATCCGGAGGCTCGTGCAGAACTAGGGGAATCCATTACCTGGATAAGACATTATTGATTCTAACATAGCATGTGAGTGAAAACTAGGATTTCTGCCAACTCAACCCTATAAAGTGAATACACCACTGTAGGAATGCCAGGCAAATTGTATCAGTATTAGGTAAATAGTTGAATATGTTCAATATATCTGGTGTGAAACTGTCAGCTCTTAGAAATAGCATTTTGAGGGATGACGGTCTATAAAGGTCTTGCTAGTCTTCAATACGCTGTCCAGCTGCTGAATCTGTGCGATGGAGAATAGGAATAGGTATGGAGAGTACATATTAATATATTATAATCATTATTAAGGAGAAGTTCTAAAACTTTTATCAAAGCTGGTGCAAAGGATATGTGGAGTATGCACCCACTGCAACCAGTCAGATTGCAGATCAAATTTTTTCAACACCCTTTTGAAAATGAAATAAGCAGTCTGAACGGTTAACATGTGCAACTCCTTCCTTTTCCTTTTAGCCAGTTTTTAAATAGCTCCTCCATTATATCTAAAGACCTTTTAGTAACTTTAGACCTTGCACCTACAGCAGTTTCAGTTTTTAACCACGACAATGTTATGAAAAATCTGAGCATAACTATGACCAATAGAAATATTCACTTGTTACTTTAGAAAAGATTGTTAACACTAGGAGTGCCTCTTAGGGGCCTTATATACAGAAGGAAAATCTGCCAAACAAGCAGTCATAGGAACGCTCATTCCTGATCATTACATTGTGTAAACAGGGCAGCGATCAGCCAGCGAGCATAACAATGCTCACTGATCCGCAGCACCGGGTGTGCGCTGCCAACATAATGTAAAGTGTATGTGAGATGAAGGATCGTAGTAATGTTCATTCATCCCCCATGCAGTATTGGCTTAGGCTTGTGTCAAGGCTCTTTACACAAGCATTGATTGATTTGCTATATTATTGATCAGTGCTTGTTATGGCCCCACATTAGGCCATGTAGCTGAGTTACTAGAAACTGAACTAGGTTTTTATAGGGCAAGGGTCCTTATTCAATGGCAATTTAATATCTGAATATCAGTTATCTAGTACTGCTTCATTATAATATCAAACATATGGTGTTATCTCACATAACATCCGATTAAGGGTCTATGGAGTGTGGAAGCTGTCTTAGATCAAAAGCCTATCTCTCGCTTTCTCTGATATGTACCTGCCTTAAGGCATATGAGGAATTTAAGCAGCTGTGTATAATGCACGCTAGAATAACTTCATGTAATTCTTTCTCAATATTCCCTACGTCCTGTAATACACCACATAACCCCACCTTTAATGAGCGGTTGCTTAGAACCAAGGTGGTTTATAATCAAGTCTTCATTGCCAGTGCCACAGCTGACTTACTAGGGTAGAGAAAAGATAGAATATGCAGTAGTCTTCTATAGATTTCATAAAGTACATTGAAATCTAAAATAAGTAACTCAGGATTAAACTGCATTTTTTCAACTTATGAAATTGTAGGTAGTGCACTTGTTCCAGCTGGTCCCCAAGTTTCTTAGTATTTGGCATGTATTCAAAACCTATTCAAAGAAGTGTTCTGTGCGTAGAGGCACCTTCCAGAGCTCTAATTACCAAATAAATGGCAGCAATTTTCACCCTGGCTTAGAAGTGTACTGCATGTCTCTAGGCGTATTTTGAACCCTGACCTTTCTCGGTTGCTTCTTTTGATGTACAGAGGGTTAGTAGGAAAAACATTATTATAACCTGCTCACAAAGTTACCTGTTGTTAAATTATCTCTGCCTACACCTCCCTATAAAACAATTCTAAGAATGTTAGGAATTTTAGATTTAATTTCCATCTTAAAGTGAAAAGAAAACTTATTTCTGGAAGAGGAGTAATTGAATGTATGAAGGTTCACCTTAAAAAATAAGAAAGGAATTGAGGACCATCTTAATATAAAGACTAGAGTTACATTCTAGGCTGTCACATATATCTATAATATATTGGTAGTGGCCACACAAAATACAGAAAGACAGAATGTACATTGAGCCTCTGTTATCTGCAATGTGGGTCTAAGACAAGACAGGTGTCCCCCAATCATGAGACATCTTTCCATGTCGGGTAACCAGTACTGACTGAGGTTACCATATTTAGGCCCCATAAATGAGCCCAATGTGGTCATTGGCAATCAGCTGAACAATGATGTGAAACCCTTGCTTGCAGATTAACCCATCATGAGAAGTACCTTCATATTTTCTTCTTATTCAGACCCCCTGGGCCAAATAGGTTTATTTGACAGACAGTTAATATGATTGCCCAACTCTAGGCTGGATTTGAACAGTTGAACCTTTATTTGAAAGGTTTTTATCCCATTATATGATAATGTATAATGCAAAATGAGGCACCTTATTCTGCCAGAAGTAAGATTTAGCCAAATCTATTTGTAGTACTTGTGTTGGCAACATCCAAAGTTAAGAAGAGCATCTGGGATTAAGAAATGCTAAACTTAGAGCAATTAATCCATAAATTTTATGCCTTTGAGAAAGGTTATACAGCTTTTTTTTTCTTTTTCTCAGATACAGAAAGGCTGAATCTGATGCATTTTATGATGTCTTTGTTCAAGTATGTACAGCAACTTTATAAGATTCTTTAAGATGTGCTAAAATAACATAAATAGCAGTAAATTGCAGACAACAACAGTACTGAAAGGGTTAAAGGGCAATTCAGGCATGAGAATGGAATGAAAACTGACGTAATACAAACAAAAAATGTTTATTAAGGCATTCCTCTGCAATACCATCTTCTGTTCATAGAATGGAATGGCGGCTAAGGCCAGATTTCACAGTTTTCTCCCATTTTTAGCTTCCAACTATTTGGAACAAACTGCAACTATGCTAGGGTCGAAAATAAGATTTTCATTCCACCTAGTATTCAATTACAGATTTGGCACGTGTTATAGACCAGGGTCAGTCCAGGGTCTGGGAAGAGGGACACTTTGGATTCTTAGCAATGTACATGAGAAAATGCTTGTGAATTTCACAGCCCCAGGTCTGTTTTAAGCCCAGAAACATTGTTTTTCCAGACATAGAGACATGAAAGGATTTTTTGGTTTAGAAAATACCCTATTAGGTAATTCTATTTTAATAGGGGAGGTCCCTTAACAAGGCTCCCTTTGATCAGGGGACTATTGGTAGATCTTTTTAAAGGGGTTTTCTGAATTATTGGAAAATTTGCATATGGGGAGGACATGCTATAAAATATTGTGGGTAAATAGCATAGGACTACTATGGTCAGTAATTGTCTGCAGCAGCCATGTGGGGTATGCCCATGTGGCTATATCACCCATGCAGCCTAGTAAATGCAGACCAGAGCTGAGGACCAGAGTGGCAGTGCTAGAATAAACAGGAATTTATAGCATATACTCTTTTATCAATCTCTCCTCTTGGTCAAATTTTTCAACAACTCAGGAAACGAATTTAACAATAAGCGATTGTAGAAAGTGGACAACCCCTGGCCAATTACTGGTCTTAGCAGTAACACCTACTTGAACAACATGTCACTGTTGTGATGTATTGTTCAAGCAGTTGTGACCATTGAGGCCTGTGATTGGCTCCATAAGGGGACAAGAACACAGTAGCAGCAGGGGCACAGACAGGTTAGTGTGTTTTTTTGTTTAATGGGACAGAGCTTAGGACAATAGGGTTTTTCAAATTGGTAGTTCCAAGGGTAAATGTGGGGTGTCAAGAAGGAATTCAACACAATGTAGGAGTGCCTTCCCCAGGCACTCATCCCAATGTAGCTGTGCCTTCTCCATTTGTACTTCAAGTAGGCATGCAAGGAATAACAATGTGTCATAAGATTCTATTGCACTTGCCATTTTGGCTAACTACATTTTTTATGTTCCTTAGCCAACTAACGCCCATTCTAGGCTTGTATTACATTAGAGGATGTAGCCAATCGTGTTGACAAACCTCTAGACAGATAGACATCCAGAGAATAATCAGGACCTGCACAACAATCACATTTCATTTTACTGTTCCTGGAGTATCACGGAGCTTAGTTGTTCCAGACAATGAGTGAAATGTTACACTTCCTGCACAAATGTCTTCATTTAAATGTGTTGTTTTCTTTATAGTTTCAAGTAGCCTGTTATCGGAAGCCTTTCCCCTCGATAACCATCAGTTGGCGTGATGTCCTACCTCAACTGCTGCGTATTCCTGAACTTGTTGCCAAAACATTAATCCCAAAGCTCCTTCTTCCTTTTCACGTTCCCATTTATGGACTTAGCCTTGATTATGATATATTATTACAGGATTTCCCCCATTGGCGTGGGTGTATTCCTATTACAATTAACAAGGTCATTGACATTGCAAGGCATTGCATTGGTTCATGGCAATGTAATTCAATTCAAAATGCATGGAGAGTCACCCTGCCCAGATTACCTTCTGTGCTCTTTACAGGAAGTTCTTAAGAGAAAAAAGACAATTTTTTGAGTCATGAAACATGATGATGTACGGCATGTCCTCTCATTGTGTCTTCTCAATCTTCTGATTACATGTTCATTCAGACACCCATGTGCATTTTTGCCTGTAATATGGTAGCCAATACAGAATAGTTTGGTGGACAAATGGTCCATTTTTTTGTGATCTACATAAGTACTATTGGTGTGATATTAGTAGTTCTACTACTACTTCCTGAAACATGTATGACCCAGATGATGAAATAACCACTATGTTATTTCCTGTGGGGTGGAAGCATATATTCCAAAGTTATTAGCACATAGATACTATTTAATTACCAGAATTATAAATAGCCTATAAATCATGAGTGTACTAATTTCATCACTTTCTGTCTTGGCATGTACTAAGGTCATCCATTTATCTTACTGGCTTAGTAATGGCTTAAATGCTGACATTGCAGATGGAAATATGTTAAGCTATGTAATACTTCAATTGCAATATCAGTATGATTACTAATTAGATCGTTTTATAACTAGCTAGCCATAAAGACTGTTTTTACTGGTCTTATTCTGATGGAGATCAATTAATATTAGTTAGCACTTAGGATAGAGAATGGATAGAAGAAAGTAGAGGACCGGCACTTCCAAGTTGTTGATGGGTTGAACTTTATTGGTCACTTTTCAGACATCAGTCAGTGACGCATTTCGACACTTAGTGCCTTTCTCAAACTGTGAACAAGTGGCAGTAACATACAAAGTAACAAACACATTAAAATAGCCCGCCCAGTATCACGTTGTTCTGATGTCATGTTTGTCATGGCAACCGTGCATACACTAAAGAACTCACGGGGGCGGGTTATGCAAAGTGAATATCAGCTGTTGCGAAAAGTAAGTATATATTCGCCATACTTCAATTGCACTGTAAAGACATGTTATAAACATAATGAGCATCTATGTACAATTTACAAGAAGCTATTAAGCGCATATGCTCTCTATTAAGTCCCTTAGGTTCCAGGGTCTGGAGATGGTAAATCCAGTATGCTTCTCTTTTCTTCAACATTTCAATCCTGTTTCCTCCACGACGGGGCAATGGTATTTCCTCTATGATTTGAAGCCATAATTGTGCAATATTGTGTTTCTGTGCGTGAAAATGGTATGGAACAGGTAAAAGTGTATTACCCTTTTGTATAGTGGATTTGTGCTTGCTAAAGCAATCTTTCATGCACATAGATGTTTCCCCCATGTAGGCAAGGCTACACGGGCACTTGAGGATATAGATAACAAACTTGCTATCACATGTAAAATGGGCACATATTGGAATCCGTTCACCTGTATGTGGATGAGACAGATATGGACCCTTTATCACACTGGAACAATGTGTGCAATTGAGACACGGAAAAGTGCCTTTCTTGACTGTAGAAAATTATGTTTATCTAGATGTCGTTTTAATGCTGCCAAGGTCTGCCCTTATAATTTTGTCACGTATATTCCCTGCTCGCTTATAACAGATCATGGGTAAATGTAATACTTTTACCTATTCCATACCATTTTCATGCACAGAAACACAATATTGCACAATTACGGTTTCAAATTATAGAAGAAATACTATTGCCCCGTCGTGGAGGAAACAGGATTGAAATGTTGAAGAAAAGAGAAGCATACTAGATTTACCATCTCCAGACCCTGGAACCTAAGGGACTTAATAGAGAGCATGCGCTTAATAGCTTCTTGTATATTCTACATAGATACTCATTATGTATTTAACATGTCTTTACAGTGCAATTGAAGTATGGCGAATATACTTACTTTTCGCAACAGCTGATCTTCACTTTGCATAGCCCCGTGAGTTCTTTAGTATATGCACGGTTGCCATGACAAACATGACGTCAGAACAACGTGTTACTAGGCGGGCTATTTAAATGTGTTTGTTACTTTGTATGTTATTGCCACTTGTTCACAGTTTGGGAAAGGCACTATAAGTGCCGAAACGTGTCACTGACTGATGTCTGAAAAGTGACCAATAAAGTTCAACCCACCAGCAACTTGGGAGTGTCGGTCCTCTACTTTCTTCGTTGACTGGGGAATTTGACCCTTTGACCGAGCATCCTGATTCCTTATACACAGTGCCGACCGATTTGGATGACATAGAATGGATAGAGTGAAGAAATCACTGTATCCTATTGTATATATGATATTCCTTTACTAACTTGAAGTTTGATATTATGTGAGCCTTAAATATTTTTTTTTCAATTGTTTTTTATTAGAAATATTGAGCCATTCTGTCACAAAAGGTTAATTGTTTTAGTAGCTGTGTAAATACTTTTACTTTCACTTTGTGCTGGTCATTTAATAAACGTTATCTCTAAATTACTAAGATGTCATAAACACCTATTTAGGCCACATCCTTATCACTAAGATAAGAACTGAGCTATAATGAGTGTTTATTATGTCAGAGATAAGAAGTCCATCAGATGAGCTGGCTGACAGGACAGAAAGAAAATTTAGATCCTGCTACTAGAGCATCTCGGCCCTGTACAGAAAAAGAGCTCCATATTTTTTATAAAGACCTATTAAAAATAGGATTTTCAGCTCAAAATGAGTACAATGCAATAATAAAAAAATTGCCCCCAAAGGTCTACATAGCCTTTAAGCGCTGAATGCCAAATGAAGTAATTCTGTCATGTTGTAAATAGCTATATAGAGGATATACAAGGCCTAGTATAGTTAAAACTTGGCTATACTGGTCAGGTTGGGAATTAAGATTGGACTTTGGGAACTGAAAGTGAGTGCTTCATAGTTTGTTTACATCCCCTTTTTCCGCACTTATCTATTTCTATTTTTCTTTAATGTTTTTTTTTATCGTAAATGGTTACCATATGAAGACTGAGATACATTTACTTGTTGCCTTCATATTCAAATAACAACACCAGTTTAATGTTCTTTTTCTAGTCAAGCCTTCTATCTTTGAGAAAAAGACAGACTTCTACAGCGTGGAACCAGTTCTACTTGGAGAGCCTCGACGCTTCCAGTGCACTGCTTATGGAAATCCTCCTCCCAAATTCACCTGGGAATGGCAGCCATGTGCAAATACAAGAACAACGTAAGTAATATCTCCCTACAGAGCTTTAAAAAATATGGTAAAAAGGTGAATGTTATAAAGAAATTCCAGACTGGATACATCAGGTCAAAATGTCTTTGTGCAAACAAAAATCGCCTCTCCTCATTTCCTTTTTCATGTGGGCTGCAATCAAAAAGCCCATGGGAAAAGCATTTTTTCAATCTTGATTATAACTAATGCTTACATTATGATGAAATGAACTTTTAGTCTTTGTTTTACAACAAGGGGGGTCATGATCTGGATATCTTCAATAAACCTCCTGAGCTATTTATAAAGCATACATCCAGTACAGAGCTGGCGATCAGCTTTCCATCATGGTTGGACAAACTACACATTATTATTTTGGCTAAGGGAGTTCTATACATGTTTTCAATATGTCAGTATCATGTAGAGGCAAACTGTCAGCTGCACCGAAATGTCTTTGAGATGACCTCCCAAAATTGCACTCAAAAGTGGTGGGAGTGCTCTCATAGAAGATTTTAGTATGCATAATATAGGGTGGAGCTGAAAAATCTTTTACAATAGATCTAGTGTGGATAGGAGGGTGATCTTCTCAGAAAGGTTGTCCTTTGGAGGTATTTCACTATAGGTTAATAGCAGATTGATAAATACTATCTGATTGGCTTTCCATCATTGCATTTACTATAATGGGGCTGTGGGAATCACAGGAACCTTCACATACTTAGCACACATAAGGATAGAGGATGTATATGTGTATCTAGAATGAAAGATTACACAGTCTATGACCTGCCATTTGTATAGTAAGGATAAGGTTATGCTTGTGATTAAAACAGTCTTATCTTTTACTTACAGAAATCCTACTAGGACTTCTGAGTAATATGACGCATGGCTTTATTTCCTGTTCTTGCCTGGTTTCCTCTTCTTCTCTCTGTCTCTTTTTAAGCCCAGAAGGACATTCAGATTGAGCCTATTGTTCTCTGTAGCCAAATGCTGATATATTTAGCTTCCTCTTAAATCCCTAACTTGTACTTATAAACTCTAAATGTCGGACCGGGCTATTGGTGCTTTTCCGATTTTGAGTCTAATGAAGGACATGCGGATTGTCACAAAGTCTAATGAAACTATCAAAGACTCTTGACGAGCAGTTGTCTCCCCCATCCGATGTTTTCCTAGTGTATTTCCAGGAAAAGACTTCAAAGTCAAGACTTGATAACTGTAGTAAAAAAAAAAGTCTATTGTCTGTTGGACATTTATAGATCATACACATGCTAGCAAGAGAGACACTTCCTTAAGAAACTAGATAATTGATTACAGAAATCACCATTAAAAGATCGGATATACAGGTCCTTCTAAAAAAATTAGCATATTGTGATAAAGTTCATTATTTTCTGTAATGTACTGATATACATTAGACTTTCATATATTTTAGATTCATTACACACCAACTGAAGTAGTTCAAGCCTTTTATTGTTTTAATATTGATGATTTTGGCATACAGCTCATGAAAACCCCAAATTCCTATCTAAAAAAATTAGCATATCATGAAAAGGTTCTCTAAACGAGCTATTAACCTAATCATCTGAATCAACTAATTTACTCTAAACACCTGCAAAAGATTCCTGAGGCTTTTAAAAACTCCCAGCCTGGTTCATTACTCAAAACCGCAATCATGGGTAAGACTGCCGACCTGACTGCTGTCCAGAAGGCCATCATTGACACCCTCAAGCAAGAGGGTAAGACACAGAAAGAAATTTCTGAACGAATAGGCTGTTCCCAGAGTGCTGTATCAAGGCACCTCAGTGGGAAGTCTGTGGGAAGGAAAAAGTGTGGCAGAAAACGCTGCACAACGAGAAGAGGTGACCGGACCCTGAGGAAGATTGTGGAGAAGGACCGATTCCAGACCTTGGGGGACCTGCGGAAGCAGTGGACTGAGTCTGGAGTAGAAACATCCAGAGCCACCGTGTACAGGCGTGTGCAGGAAATGGGCTACAGGTGCCGCATTCCCCAGGTCAAGCCACTTTTGAACCAGAAACAGCGGCAGAAGCGCCTGACCTGGGCTACAGAGAAGCAGCACTGGATTGTTGCATGTCATTCGGAAATCAAGGTGCCAGAGTCTGGAGGAAGACTGGGGAGAGGGAAATGCCAAAATGCCTGAAGTCCAGTGTCAAGTACCCACAGTCAGTGATGGTCTGGGGTGCCATGTCAGCTGCTGGTGTTGGTCCACTGTGTTTTATCAAGGGCAAGGTCAATGCAGCTAGCTATCAGGAGATTTTGGAGCACTTCATGCTTCCATCTGATGAAAAGCTTTATGGAGATGAAGATTTCATTTTTCAGCACGACCTGGCACCTGCTCACAGTGCCAAAACCACTGGTAAATGGTTTAATGACCATGGTATTACTGTGCTCAATTGGCCTGCCAACTCTCCTGACCTGAACCCCATAGAGAATCTGTGGGATATTGGGAAGAGAAAGTTGAGAGACGCAAGACCCAACACTCTGGATGAGCTTAAGGCCGCTATCGAAGCATCCTGGGCCTCCATAACACCTCAGCAGTGCCACAGGCTGATTGCCTCCATGCCACGCCGCATTGAAGCAGTCATTTCTGCAAAAGGATTCCCGACCAAGTATTGAGTGCATAACTGAACATAATTATTTGAAGGTTGACTTTTTTTGTATTAAAACACTTTTCTTTTATTGGTCGGATTAAATATGCTAATTTTTTTAGATAGGAAATTTGGGTTTTTCATGAGCTGTATGCCAAAATCATCAATATTAAAACAATAAAAGGCTTGAACTACTTCAGTTGGTGTGTAATGAATCTAAAATATATGAAAGTCTAATGTTTATCAGTACATTACAGAAAATAATGAACTTTATCACAATATGCTAATTTTTTTAGAAGGACCTGTATAAACTTTTTGCCCATGTCAATTGCATATCGATCACAAAGTAATTGATCCTGAATATATGGATTTTGCATTTAACTCCTATTAGCCTACCAGATAATATGTAATATATGGCATTCAGTATGCTGTATATTCTTATAAGTAATTGCAGTAATTAGCCTTATAAAAATAAACATGTTCTTTCACAAAGATATACAAATAAGCTCTCCTCCAGAAGAAAGACAACTGTCTCTCAATGTCAGCTATAGCTACATAGCTACCCTGAAGTTCAATGCTCACCCCATTTAACAGTCTTGGAAATATGACTTTGGATATCATCCAAACCAGAATTATATAGTTACAAGTTAAAAAAAGACACAGTTCTATAGAGTCCAACCCTATAACCCCTATGAGGTGGTCACCAATTGCTCAAGTCTATCTCAACTGCACATATGGTAATCAAAATAAATACCTGGCTCAATGTCCCATCTCCAGAAATCTAGTACCCATAATATGATATAACTTCAAAAAAGCATCCAGGCCATTCTTAAACTTGTTCAGTAGATCAACCATCACAACATCTTGTGGCAGAGTTTTACAAAGACTCACTGCTATTAAAGTAACGGATCTGTGTTATGGTGAATCTTATAGGCAATGCTCCCTGAGAGTCTCCTCCAACATAAAAAAGCACCTAACTGTAAACAGCTGTTTCGGGGTTCTTGCCCCTCATTAGTATTGTACAGGATGCTGGTTGGATGGATGAGAGGCCTTTGACCAGGACCCTGCTCTGTACTGGCAACATCTGTCTACAGATGGTCTATCTTCCTTTTGGAAGAGAATCTGCCATGATTTATATGCTAAGTTATTTTTCAAGGCTCTTAATGGGTTGGACATTGATTTCCACGGTAGCTACCTATTGGTGACATAAGAGGGACTATTTTTTTCCCTCTGGGGGAGAGTTTTTTTATATACATTTTCCCAGGAAGTATTGTCTGTAAAGACCTATACTCATACGAACTTGCCTTTTTCTGAAGATTTTAGGGGAGAGAAGCTATTGAAGGTTTATGGGCTTCTCAAGGGCATTTTAAGACTCCTTACACCAGCTAACATCTCTGGAAGAAGAAACGTACCCCCTGAGAGCAATCAACATGAAAAATGGGGAAAAGAGACTTGATATATATCTACCTATGGTACCTCTAGAGGGATTCCCAGCTATACTGTATGTGTGTGCATAGGTTCATACAGTATCATCTTTAAATGCATTTATTATTTCCTTTGTTAGGTGTGAACTGGATGCCAGGGTGAAAAGGATTCTTATTTTTTCGGATGAAATAGAAAGAAAAGATAGTGAAAGAAGATCACTTATTGAAGAAGTTCAAGTGATATCTGAAGAGAAAAATAAGGTAAATATAGGCTTTCCTGAACCCCTAGTGTTCTTGAGAAGAAGCGACTTTCCTGCTAACAGTACCAGTCAACAGAGGTGCTAAACTACATGTATATATAGTATAATATGCCTTTGTTAATGGGTTCATTCACACGACCATATATATTTTGCAGTCCAAAAAATATGGATGATGTCCGTGTTGCATCCGTTTTTTGTGCGGAATAAGACGTTCTATATTTTGAGTGATGAACATATGGATGTGGAAAGCAGATGCCTTCAGTGTGCTTTTGTGTGCTTTCCGTATCCATATGTTTGTTCTGCAAGAGATAAAACATGTCCTATTCTTGGCCACAAATGTGCACCACAGACCCATTGAAGTCAATGGGTCCACAAAAAGAACGGGTTTAACACAGACGTCACGCGGGTGTCATCCGTATTTTGCGGATCCATGTTTTGGGGACTGCAAAATACATATGGTCATGTGAATGCACCCTTATCTGTTGAGACTAGTAATTATTGTGATGTCAAGTCACATGCTTCAACTCCTCCTTTATCAATTGATTATTGGAAAGAAAAAGATCAGCCTTCTATCACTTTTTTAACTGTTACACACATGATTCAATGTATACAGCACT
This sequence comes from Bufo gargarizans, assembly GCF_014858855.1. Taxonomy (NCBI): domain Eukaryota; kingdom Metazoa; phylum Chordata; class Amphibia; order Anura; family Bufonidae; genus Bufo; species Bufo gargarizans. The sequence goes on from NC_058088.1 coordinate 106,025,642, forward strand.
CTGGGGTATCAATGTCTCTCAGGTGGAAAAACTGGTGTAAAGAGGTCCTCAGACCTGTCGCTGTTGGAGTTCACTATATTTATCAGTTGTGCGATTTTTTGAGACACGTGTGGCATTTTTGGGAACCAAGGGTACTGTATTTCTCTTGATGTAAGAATATGTTTTGGCGGTTTGGTGAGGATAGTCAATTTTGTTTGGCTTTGGTCTTGAGCATCTGGTCTAATGGGCAGACTCTTTATGATGACAGTACATAATTTGAGTTCCTAACCAACTTTAACTCAGTTTCAGCACTTACAAACTGTTTTCCCTTTTGTTGCTTTCTTGATTCTTCCATGCCGTGAAGTAATATTGCATTGCTATGACATTTTTTTATTTTTGCATTTTGTGGGGAGTAATATTGTACCCAATAGCAGCTAAAGCAACAATGTCACCCGCAGGTTATCTAAAGACTACAAGGAACAAATGTATAGAGGAGCAGACTCTAACTTGGAGAACATTCCAAACATACCATTTATGCTCCAATTAGGGAGTGTGACATGGGTCTTAATTGTGAATCTTCCATTCCATAATTAGTTGTTTTGCCTTAGGTCTTAGCAACTATATTGGCCATTGTACTGTAGGCTCCCTGGTACACCAGGATCCAACTCAGGTTTTCCACTGGCAATTCCTTTTTTTAATGTTTTATAGCAGAAATGTGGTGCTCAAGAGCAGTCTCTTCTGGCTTACAAGGATAGAATTTCATTTAAAAAAATCAGGAAAATGTATGGCATATGTGAAGTGAGAGATGTTACAGCTGAGGACCATGTGTGGAAATATCTGTATAATGCAATGGCTGGTTTACTTTCAGCATCTTGTAGAAACGGAAATTGGATATTAGCTTAAATCATCTGAAAAATTTAGCTTACAATGGAGAACAGTTTCCATTTAAAGGGACACTTCCATTTTTGTATCACATAAGGTGCTTGACCATTTTTGAACCCTTCAGAATTTTCTATACTTCTGCATGATTTTGACCTAAAACTACATCAGATTTTCACACAAAGTAAAGATAATCAAATCAAACAAATGAGTCCAAATTATTGGACATTTATTATTTATTGAGGAAAATGATCCAGTTTCACATGTCTGCAAGTGGCAAAAGTATGTGAACTTTTGCTTTCAGTATCTGGTATGACCCCCTTGTGCAGCAATAACTGTAACTAAACATTTCTAGTAATTGATTATTAGTCGTGCATATCAGCTTGGAGGAATTTTAGCCTATTCCTCCATACAAAAGTGCTCTAACTCTGTTATGTTGGTGGTTTTTCTCCTATGAATTGCTCACTTCAGGTCCTTCTACAACATTTCTAAAACTTTCACCTTATTATTTTTTAACAATTTCTTGGTAGAACGACTTTTGTGATTAGGGTCATTGTCTTGCTGCATGCGCAGTGACCTGCAGCAGGAGATTCAGGAAGAGTGAAGCGGTAGTTGTGGCCAGTGATGGCCAGTTCTCCGTATTCGCCCGCGAACACATGCGGACTGCCATCTTAACTCACAAGTCCGGCGATGCACAGGTAAGCCCTTACCTGTGCCTGCGCTGCGAGCCGGTCTGAAACAAATGCGGTGACCGGGAGTAGGCAGTTCTGAGAACAGCCGCCGGGGGGCCTTCATCGGGCTGTTCTCGGAACTGCCTGCTCCCGGTGACCACATTTGTTTCAGACCGGCTCGCGGCGCAGGCACAGGTAAGGACTTACCTGTGCATCACCGGACTTGTGAGTTAAGATGGCAGCCCGCATGTGTTTGCGGGCGAACACGGGGAACTGGCCATCACTGGCCACAACTACCGCTTCACTCTTCCTGAATCTCCTGCTGCAGGTCACCTAAATAATCACGGCATGCTATTTCATTCTCATCAATAATTTCTGTAATGCTCAGGCTGCAGGGTGGAGATCTCAGATTTAAATGCAAAGTGTGGTAGGCGCTGAATCAATACACCCTTTCCACAAGCAGTAAAGTCCTTTGCCATAAACATTTCTTTCCACCATGGTCTTGATGGTTCTAAAACATCTGTCCAATTTTCAGGCTATTTTTCTCTCAGGGGTAGTCTCTCAGTTAGCTTCTCTCTGGCAGGTCTGCCTGTCTCAGGGAATAAGGGTCAAAGGTCTAGGTGCATTTTTAAGCACCACTATATGTGAATATTCTATGTAATGTTTTATCCTTAAAAACAGGTGGATGGTTTTCTGGATACCATTTTTGAAGTCACTCCGTGTATTCTACCTCCTGTACTAGCTTTTTAACTTCCTCGTTTTTGGGACTTTTAGCACCGCAATCAGCCTAACTTAAATGGGTTCCCCAGGACTAGAAATAGACAGCTGCTCTCTTCCAAAAAATAGCACCACGCCTGTCCACAGGTTATGTGTGTTATTACTGCTTAGCCCCATTGACTTCAATGGGGCCAAGCTGCATTACTTCACACAAATTGTGGACATTTGTGGTGCTGTTTTTGGGAGAAAGCAGTCACATTTTTGTAGTTCCAGAGAACACCTTCAACTTTTTTCAGTCAGACCATCACTGTGACCAGACAACCCCCTGTAGTGACTCAACTAGATCATCACACATTACATCAATCAATGTAATGCTGTTCTGTGGGCATCTTTATCTAGACCTATCAAGAGAACAATAGAAGGTTCATATTATTATTCCAATTCTACACCTACCATTAGGGTGGCTGTAGGATGGCTAAACAAAGTTTAAAGGAGTATTCCCATTATAACATTTACAGATACAAGATTCAAACATACCAAAATATCACAGAAGATTAGCAGAGGAGCTTAGACCGCTACCAGTCTCAGTGGAGAGAGGGCCATGGAATGTCCTTGAAAGGGATTGTTATTGTTGGTCAATAAATGGAGTGGTCGCTTGGCCAGTCAACATTTTTTTATGCTTTACAGATTGTGAGCAGTCTGACAACTTCACGGAACAGCAACCAGTCTGGAATTTTTTTCTGCAAGGCATCTAACAAAGCAGGAATGGATGAAAGATCAATGCATTTAATTCTATCAGGTAACTATTTACATTATTCTATTAGTACTGCATTTTTTTCTTCCTTTTCCAGGATCTTGGTGTTTTATCTAGCCATCTTAGTGATGAATTTCTATCCCAATTTTTTATTTATTTTTTTAAATAACCACCCACCCTCCTTACGGTGCTCATTGACATGAGTGCTGCTGCATGTAAAGACTACAGCAGAATTCAGGTCTGTACATGGGTCCCTCTTTTCCTGAGCAATGTATGGGTTACCAATACCGTACATTGAACACACAGGTTGTATCCCTGCTGCAGCCACGTTACAAACTTTATGTAAAAGTTTGTACTTTAAGTTTAGGACCCTGCTGCAATAAGGATACCTTTTCTGTGTCATTGCTTTGTAAGGGCGTACTGTCTAACACTGCAAAATACTGAGCTCTTGTTTAGGACAAAACAGTCATAGAGACACGTAACATAAGGACCAAACCATAGCTTAATCTATGCAAAATTGAGAGTAGTTGTTTTATATGGAAGTGTAAGACTCTGTTCACATCTGAGTCTAAAGTCTGCAGTGTTATTGTTCCAGACACCAGACAGTCAGTGGTTTCCTTGAGGTGCTGTTGGTGTCCATCATATGACTGGTTCATCAGAATTTTAAAATGGAATTCCCAACACACATGTGAACTTAGCCTTTCATAGGTAAACATTCTTACAGGCAAAACCACATTATATATGGGTGCAGGTTTCTCTATCTTTATAGTTTATTACAGCTTTATATGTTGAACTATAGACAAGCAATTGCTTAGGTTAATCTAGATTTGCCATTAGTGTTTGTTCAAGTTAGTCTTTTGTCAGCCAACGGCTTCGGACGGAAGTTTAGCAGGTCCAAAAGATCAAATTTTTATGAGAGCCTACCTTTGGCTCCATATAAGAGCATGTCCAATTTAAATTACATCATAAATCACTGTCATTACACACACAAGACATGTCACCAATAAGATCACATAGGCTATTGGTTAATCAGCTTAAACGAAATAGACCCTGGAGGCAAGTGACTGGCTCCAAAATCATCTTCTGCCTGTTTTTGGCCTGCTATATTGTCAGAGCCTGGTACTCTAGTAGGCCAGTACCTATCCTGCGTACTATCTTAGTGTGTCTGGTTTGTCACGTAGGCTGGCCATTTAACTTAGATGGTTGACTTCTGCCTGTTTTGGGCATACTGTATTGTCAGAGCCTGTACTCTAGTATGGCCAGTACTTATCCTGGGTACTATTTTAGTGTGTCTGCATGACCATCTCTCTGGGTATGTTTGCTCTGCCTTTCCTATCACCTACAGAGTGCTATCAGCAGTTTTCAGGGCTCAAACTGCTGACAGACTTTTTAAGAGGCAGAATTAATAATCCTATTACATGTACTGAGAACAGTTTAGCTTGGACAAGATCACACCTTGAACACACTGTTATGCTGATTCAGAAATGTAATCTCCTTGTACATACACGTCAACCTTAAACAGCTGTAATGAATAAACCCCTAAAGAATTTTCTCTTGTGGTTTTCAAATAGCCAAACACTTCTCCACAGAGAATCTGTTCTGCTCTCTGATGTCTGTCTTATTTCAAAGTGGCAACTCTACCATCTTTCATTTTATGCCTTTCAATAAAAGATCTTCTGCAATAAATGTAAGAACACACAGTAGATTATCCAAAATGCATTGTAAGTGTGTACCTAGGGAATAATGTTGCCACCTACTGTGTTGAAAAGATCACATACGGAACGTGATGGGATCACTTGTGCAGTTTTTGGTATACCATTACAGTTGTGGTGCCTCTTGTAAAACGTTGACCACAGCTAGATCTAACACGCTCTGTATTTAGGAGCCCACCTGGTGGAAAACAGCATGACCCACTCCTAAATATAACAGTGGAAGCAACTGCTGTGCTCGATGCATTGATCTTGGATCCTCACTAGAAAGAGCCTTTGGCAATAGAACGTATGCAGTGTCAGACTCGGATGCTTATCGCCCATCAGTAAAATTCATTTTGGGGACCCACTGTAAAGCTACATACAAATATTATCTGCTTAAACATGGTTGAGGATACTGGTTGTCGGCCTCTGTACCTAGAAGTCATCTCAGCCATTTTATGTATCTATATAGGTAGTTTGTTAATTAATCCACCCAGTTTTTTACATGAACATAGGTTGGTGGAGGTGCTGCATGCAGCTTATCAATATGTAATGCAGTCAGTGTGCTGTGCCAGATGCTATATGTGGGATACTAGAGGCCCACCTTGCTCAGGGGTTCACCGATGGATTTACCTGTTCCCCTGTGGGTCAGTCCAATCCTGAACTTCCACTAATACCTGACCCTTGTGTTCTTGTATTTTCCAAAGGCATCCTTAGTTGCCCAAAGAGTTGCCTGATTATGTTTATAGAAAAAAAGGTGTGTGGGTTGTATGCTAAATAACTGTTTAAAGTAAAGAAAAAGGAAACGTTGTCAAGATGATATTTACACTCTAATCCCAACCGCCATGCTTGATTTAATTATGTCTCAAAGGACAAGGGATAAGTCCAGCTGAAATATTGCATGAGTACCATTGTGATTAATAACTTAGAAGAACTGGAAGCCGGGACAAGGGCATCCTAATTCAACACTCATGCACCATAAGTAGTCTGCAATGGTGCTTGTGAAAGACTTTGCTGGGGCTAATGTTGACACAACCAGTTCTCAGGGACATCATTCATGCCTGGCATAGTGAATACTGGCGCTATAAAGTTTTAACTTTTTCATAATATTGAAGCACCCTCTTTTGTAATAAGGACACCTTTGGACAATACTGGAGAACAATACTTAGGTACTGGTGGTTATTTGGGGGTCAGAAATGTTCTGATGGGTTCCTTCTAAATGAAAGTTTGGTACTAAGCTCACCTATAAAAGCAGAGTAGCAGCCCTAAAACCCTCCATTTTTTTTATCTGCTTTTTTACAAGTTCTGGTATTATAGTGCTAGAGATACAATCCAAGACTTCACAGACATCTGCACATCTATGTATTTTTATATCTTTTGGATTAAGATATGGGACAGATGAGAAAGGTATATGTTTATTTAACTTTAGTGTCCCTTTAAAAAGTCCTAGTACAGTTAGAAAATTGGAGATATTTTCGAAACTAAATACTCAACATATAAAGCACCTAGTGGTTTCTGAAGCAGAATATATTATGGTATACCCATGTCTAATGATATAAAATGTATAACCATAACTAACATGTACGGTATATGCCATTATTGAATTGAGAATTGGCGAAGAACATTTCACTCCGCTGGAAAATGTGAATATATTCCTTTGCAGACTCAAGAGACTATTCAGTTATTTTTTCTTTTATTCTAATTTTTTGTTAAGATTTTATTGAGATTGTCAGGACAATAGAACATGTTTCCATATAGAGGGGAATAGGAAAATATGAGCCATGAAGTAATGTATCCAACAAAAGAAAACTGTGCATAATGAACATGGTGCAAAACATATGAACCATTCCTTTGCTTACAAAAAGAAAAGAAACAAAAGTGAATAGAAAAAAGAATATAAGGAACAAAGATTTAGGTAAGCTGTGGAAAAGTTCTGGTATTAGAACTTCTATCTCCTCCTAGTAGAAATAACAGCTGCAAGGAGTAACCAGCACTGGTGTCAGGTATTCCAAGATGGTAGAAGGCTCAGTAGAACGGGGCCATTTAGGTTCCTTATCATCTCTTGATATGGTAGTCCACGGATTGCAAATGAAAATCTCAGTTTTTATCTTCTGATTTTGATTTATTTAATTCTTCTTTCTGTACATGATTATGGGCATAGCCATATTGCTGAGTTGTTAGCATTGGGAGACACATGGCAAGTGCTTATGCGCTAGGGACAGTGTTGATTAATAGAACAATATTGGATAGGGACAGTTCAGAGAGACTTATTCTGGATCAGTTCTGCTTATTCCTACAGTTACTTATTTATTCCTACATCAGCCATAAACTAAGATATGTAATTCATTACCAATAAGATGGAAGCCTTCATTATTCAACGATCAGTGTTCCAACCAATACCATCCAGACCCTTTTAGGGGGGCCAGGTCTTAATGATGACCATCCTCATCTTACAAATCATCCTTCAAAGTCTGGATGTTCCTGATAACATATTCTCATCGATATTAGATGATCTGGAAAAGGAGAAAAAAATGATGGTAGAAGAAGGGCTCCCACCTGTAGGGCTGGAGAGCGCTGGGGTTGGAGAAGTGGGTATGTCAGAGCTGATTAATATTCTGTGTTTACTGTCAAATAACCTGCAGGAGATTGCAGGCCAGAACAGCAATAATATGTATATGGTCTCCCCCAACCTAACCAGCCAAACCCCATACCAGCAACATAACCTGTTTAAAAGTGAATTAAAGGCACTGTGCAGCCACTAACAATGAAGAAAGACTTTACAGTGTGGTCTTCATTATTAAATGAAAGGCCACGCAGTTCTTCACCACAGTATGGCTGCAACCCGCCCGCAGAACTGCTGCTCCGTGTGGCCGTTCCCTAAGGCAGTGTTGCCTGGTTATACCTGATTTATAGCGATTTGTGACAAAACTTTGAATCAAATTTCTTGTTTAATTTCAGCAAAATTGCCAAATCGAATTTTACAAAACTCCTCTCTAGTCTCAACATATCATTAGGCTTAGTGGCCAGTGTGAAAAGTGCAGGATTTTTTTTTTTTTTTTTTTTTTTTTAATATAGTGATGTGGAAAAGAAATAAATAAATTCCCTAAAAAAATTGTTTCATATAAAAAAATAAGTTAAACGTTACGTAATTGTCTGAGGACACATTCCATTTCATACCTTTATACTGTAGATACCATATTTCACGGTAATTGCAGCCACACAAAGCTAACATAGGTAATGGGTCCGAGTATACTTTCTGCATCAGGTCTAAGAGCTGCATATTATACCACTGGATGTATTTATGTGACAAACTGATTATATCGCAATACCCTATTTGACATATTGACTTAATTAATTTGATTGAGGAAGAGACTCTAAAGATCTGACTCTGAAAAGAATAGGTCCAGCTTAAATATCATCTGCTTAAGTTTAGGTGTTTGATGCGGTGAAGTAAGTAATACTTATCACAATGGGAGATCAACAATTTGAAAAGATGAATATAATCTCTCATATGATGTTCTTTAACTTGGACTATTGAGATAGGAACTTGCTGGATCATATTAAGTAAAGGGTCAGGAAAATTCTTGGAATTGTCAACATGTTAATCTCATTGACTCATTCTTAGATATTTCCATCAAGTGCATCGCACTTGTCCAATATGATTTCAGTTCTGTTGCTTGTTTAATTTAGAAGACAGTGAAATTACTACCTCCTGACTGACAAAAGAGAATACAAGTATCGCAGTAATAGGTTCCAGGCCGCAGTAGCTACGTCTTAGCTGTCTCCATATGGTTCAGGCGTACAAAGGTCGGTATGTGATTTGCACGCACCACATCCAAAATCAACGACTGGCATCTGTAATAAAGAGAGCCATTTTATGCATTTGTTATTGGAAACCTCTTTGTGTTATCCTAAGTGCACAGATATATTTGTACAATGTTAAAAACTGTTTATTGAAGAATCAATGTATATAATATTTTATTCTGACACTCGATAGAAAATGTTAGACAAGTTCACATAGGCTAATACATCATAATAATATAATTTTATGCTGCACACGACATAATAATATTATTCATCATATATGCCAGACTTAAATAGATATAAAGCTTATAAAATTCTGTAAGCAATACAAGCATTGCATTGTAGGATTGCATGTTAACTGAGATGGGTTTCTATCAAAGAAGGTGCAGTGACCAGGAACGGGTTCACTGACGCCACTTTAATGCAGTGGCAGGGTCAGTTGGATAATGTATCCTGTATTTGTCGTGATGCCAATTGCAGCATGCGCAGGGTACTATCCCAGGGCCCTTCCAAGGTGTTAGTTATAACGCACATCCCAGATTAGGAATGCCAGAGTGGTGTAATGGCCTGTAGTGGTGAGCGGCAGGGGTCATATTCGAATTCGCAATATTTTGCGAATATTTTGTAGAATATTCTGTGAATATTCACGAATTTGAATATTCGGTATATTCTACGATTTTTTTTACTCGAAAAATCGACAAGGTAATGATCGCGTAATATGCGAATTTTCGTAATGCAAATTTGTATAGGAAATTTTTCAATTGCCGTGCAAAAACATGATTCCTCCCTGCTTCTTCCTTGTGGGCCAATGAGTCATAGCTCTATATCGAATATATTTGTTTTTTCAAATATTCGTAATATTCTAAAACAAGATGTCATATGTGTCCGCATGCTGTTGCCTGCGGTTTGGGTGTTGTTGTTCAGCCACAGGTGAGGGCCGCTAGTTTGTTGCCTCACTTGTGGTTGCCGCTGGCAACATGTGATTGTACTTGGCAGTATAGCAGCCGGAGCTGGTGCTAGGTAGCTTACTGTCAAGTGCATGCGGTTACACCTGAGTTGTGTGTGTGTATGTATGCACTCTGAATGTTTGGTGTGCACTCTGACATTTCCCTTTTATCTGTGGCTGCCTGTGGCAACGTTTGGTGTTGGTACATGTGGTGGCAGTGTCTCGGCCTTTTGGCCGGCTCCCAGGACACGTTTGCCACACATGTCGTTGTCAACGGTAACAGCTGCAGTGAGTATTTGTGTGTATTTCCCCGTATGTGGTCTCACTACACTTCCTGGTGTTGGAAGGGTTAATTCCCTTCTGTGTGTGTGAACACTGGGCGTGTCTGTGTGGGTGTGACTACTTGGGCCTATAAAGCCTCATTGTTATCTCCAGTCTGGGGGGTACTTCAGCCATGGCTAGCTGGAGTAGCCTCCTGTGTTATATCACCTGCCAGTGGGGGCCACCCTTGTGGTCATAAGTTTAAGTTTATGTGATGTTCAGTTTATGTTTTCCTTTGCTATTCGGTGCAGCTATGGATCTGGGTTCCTGTGTGTGGATGTGTGTGTGCTGACTTCTGTTTGTAAAAAAAAAAAACACATGTACACCATACCAAACGTTGCCACGGGCAGCCACAGTGAAGGGAAGTGTCACAGTGCACACCTAACATAACACATGCACACCAGACATACAAAGTGCATAACATACACACACACCTAACAGAGAGGTTGCCAGGTGAAACCGCATGCACATTGCAGCAAGCTGCCTAGCACCAGCTCAGGCTGCTATACTGCGACAATACAAAACGACTTGTTGCCCGCGGCAACCACAAGTGAGGCAACACACTAGCGGCCCTCACCTGTGGTTGAACAACCAAACCAAACCAAACCGCAGGCAACCGCATGCGGTTCAGGAGTCACGACCATGACCATGGCCGTGACACAAGAATATATAGCAATACAGCGAATATTCTAAAAAAATGAATGTAGAGCAATTTAGGTAATATAGTGCTATAATAATTTTTTAATAGTTGTAATTTTTTTCCAATCTGAACTTCAGATAATAAACAAATTACAACTATTAGACAAAGAAGATTATAGCACTATATTACCTAAATTGCGCTATATTCAGGTTATTTTTTTTCGAATATTCGCTATATTGCTATATATTCTTGTCTTAGAATATTAAGAATATAAAAAAAATATAAGTTTTTTCGAATATTATGAATATTCTAAAACAAGAATATATAGCAATATAGCGAATATTCGTAAAAAAAAATAATATAGCGCAATTTAGCTACTATAGTGCTATAATCTTTTTTTTCAATAGTTGAAATTTTTTTCCAATAATGGACTTCAGATTAAAAAACAAATAAAAAAAAACTATTAGACAAAGAAGAATATAGCACTATATTAGCTAAATTGCTCTATATTCGTTTTTCTTGTTTTAGAATATTACGAATATATTAAAAAAAAACTAATATATTCGATATAGTGCTATATATTTGTTTTTTAGAATATCCATCATTTTTCCCATTTAAAGTAATGATTCCTTCCTGCTTCTTGCTTGCGGGCCGCCCAATGAGACATTGCCCCACAAGCAAGAAGCAGGGAGGAATCATGTTTTTACTCGGCAATTGAAAAATTTGCTATAAAAATTTGCATTACGAAAATTCGCAAAATGAAAATTCGCAATAAAAATTACAAATATATATCACTATATTCTAAATATTCGCAAATTTTCGAAGTACCTATATTCGCGATAAAAATTCGCAATTCGAATATTCGTGATCAACACTAATGGCCTTTAATGTCTCTGTAGGATAGTGATAATTCTGTCACAGTGTCTCCTACCTGGGTACAGCCGGACTCCTGGCCCACGTGCAATAAATTTGAGTGTAGTGATAGTAGGAGTAATAGAGGAACTTGGCAGAATAAATGATGTCCAGACTTTTAGATAAAGTTCAAACGTTTCTTTACTTGAGGTAACTTTCATCCAAGCAGTATACAGCTTTGGTCTCTTGGTCCCAGCAGGTTTTGACAATCATTGGCAGGAATGAGTACTTCTGCTTTAAATGTGGAGCTTGCAGGATAAAACGTCTGCTTGGTAGCTCTGTAACTATGGCAGGGTTAGCTTCTGCACTTATCTGGTACCTTCTGCTTTCTGGGGACAGACTAGCTGAAGAGGAATAGGCTTCTCCTAGGACTCTGGACTTATCTCACAGATGGATTCTCAGGGGATGCTTTCTTCCTGGAACTCTGGCGTTTGTCTGTAGTTTCTGCTTTCTCATCCACCTGAGCTGAAGGTGCTCAAGCTGGGTATATGGCCACGTCTCAGCCGAGACTAGGTCCTTGCTGTCTTCCCTATGCAGGGGTTCTCCTGAACGCTATCACACAGCCTTCCTCAACAGGGGTGGCTGGCACACTGACTCTAACTTCCTTCTCCACCCATCCTGCAGGATGTGGGACCAGCCCACCTCTCCACAAAGGAGGAGCTAAGCTGGAATAATCCATTCGAGCTCAGATACACTAAACTGTAGCTTGTACCTGCCAATTTGTTGCTGCCACCTATTGGTAACCAGGCAAATTACCGTACATGAACAATTACTTTTAACATAGATTTATATGCACATTTGTGGAAGACATAATGTAATTATATCTGATGACAGTATAAAGGCTCTTAGAAGATAGTAGCGGGAAGAGGAATGTAGTAACACAACTCTGGGGTGTTACATAGGCAGATCTTAGGCTCCCTTCACACATATTTTTTTTGCATATTTTTCTGGTTTTCTGATAGCAAGCATTTTTCTTTGTGTTTTGATAGGGGCATGCTGTAGCATTTTTTTACTGTATACTTGTACACTGAAACGTGTTTTTTCAGACATTTTTCAACTCCAACTCCTAAAGTCTGCAGCATTTTGACTAAAACAGCAAAAACACTAAAAACGCACAACGCAACACAACAAATGTCATGTAAAAACGCTTTGTAGTGAATTTCACAATCCACTTTCGGCTTTGAGGAACTTTCACAATTTTTTCTTCTTTATAGAAGCAATACCTCATAGCCCGTGTTCAGTGGATGTCATATTGCAAATTTTTTCCATGATATGCTCCTCCGTTGTGCCGCTCTGCAACCCCAACCCCCCCCCCCCCCCGCGCGCGCGCGCACACGCTTGCGGTTTAGGTGCCTGCTATGCTAATTAATAGCGTCGGTAAAGGGAGGAGGAGACCTCTGCTTTTCTCAGTGGGCATCTCCTTCTCCCTGGCTGTGACATAGTCCAATGGCAGCGGAGCGCACCACAGGGAGAAGATGAGTAAAAACTGGTGAAAGGTCCTCTGTAAAGAAGCATCTGGACGCATAAAAAAGCACATGGAGAAAACACCCCAAAAAAGACTGCTAAAAAGCCCCTCCTGCCCCCAAAAAAGCAGCATGAAACCAGCTTTAAATGGGCTGTCATCTGGGACTAGGATATAGCATTAAAGTCAGATAGGTGCAGGTCCTACCTCTGAGACCCACCACCTATTTCCAGAACAGACCCCTGAAAGTGAAGGAGAGCTCAGTGTGCATACGCAACGTATTCTCCATTGATTTCCTTGGGAGTTTAAAAAAATACACGCTCAGCTATAAGTCCAATAGAAATAAATGGAGAGTGCTACAGGCAAGAGTAGACACCACTCCATTCACCTCTATGGGACTGCCGGAGATAGCTGACAGTGCCCAGCTCTTTTCGGCAGCCCCATAGAAATGAATGGAAGGTGGCTGCGCACTTGTGACTACTCTCTGTTCATTTCGGGGGTTCCATTCTGGAGATAGGTGGGACCCACACCTTTTTGACATCAGTGGCATATCCTAGCAATATGCATCAGCAGAAAACTAGCTCTGCTTACAACGGCTCCCCTTCCATTGCTGGGATGTGACAGCAATCTGCATGCCAGGTAAGTATGTGTAATGTTTTTAATGAGAATGTATTTTAACACTTTTTTGTTAGTGTAAGTTTGACTTACAGTACTAATTTTATAAGCTTAGCTATGAGAATATATTGCTTCCTGGATTCACCATATGGTGCAACATAAAGCAATATGGACTTTAATACTTCGTCACAAAAAGAAGATAAAGAAGATCTGTGAGCTGTTTCCCAAAGAGTCTTTCTTTTTATTATCAGTGAGCTACCACTAAAGAAAATGCTATAACCTATAACAAATGAATCTGTTGGAATAGCTTGAAAGCTAAAATTAACATAATTTGATAGTAATTACAGTATAAGAAAGATATGATAATTTATGAGCTATAGATTAAACTTTTTTTAACTGTTTTTTTTCAGAGGTTAAATCAGGAGTGATGACAAAACAAGAGACAACAGTTCTGGTTGGAGGAGATATCACACTTGTCTGCAGTGCAGAAAAATATCTTTTTACCAACCTAACATGGTTCTATCCATCTGGAGATGCTGTGCCGACAGACCTGGCAGCGCTGTCCCATAAAGAGCATACTACTCATCTCTCACTGACTCTCAGAAATGTGACCAAGGAGCAGGCTGGATATTACAATTGCTCGGCTGAGAATCAATATACAGAAGAAAAAGTGCAGAGGACAAGTAAACTCATAGTTCTAGGTGAGTGGTGGAGAAATCAGGTTTATTCCAGAAAACTTAATAGAATTCAGTCGTCTTTTCAATCACTGCAACTTTACTATGTATTGCTATTACAATGTATATAAGCCTGCATTTTTACGACTTGAGATGCATCGAGTTTAGACAACAGAAAATAAGGAAAAAATTGTTCAGAGAAGTTCAGACATCCCCAGTGGTCTAGGGTTATGAAAGGGTTAATACTATCAGCTCTGGTGTTCTAGCGTAGTGGAGTGGTTAAAGAGGTGGCCCATCGGACAAAGTTTTTACTACCATGCTAAGTATGGTGCAAAACATTTTTAAAAATCGATACCCTCACCGCTGTCATTCCGAAATCTACTGAGCAGTTGCTGGGCTACACCTCCTGCTCCAGTCTTGAATACACAGAAAATAACAGGAAATGACTGCTGCAAACATTGGTTGGCTGAGGTCGAGTCTGGACCAGAAAGTTAAACAAGCACTCCCACAAAAAAATTGTATTCTGTGACCTGCTAGGAAGACACTATAGTGAAGGCAATCTTCTTGTCAGTGACTGTATTTGTGAGTTAAAGCCTCCCTTCTCACCCTCAGCTGTGTCATGTGACTCTCCAAACAACACAGCATCTTATGTGTGGACAGGAAGTCAGTTTCTCTATGTATTCCTATGGGAGCCTCAGTCTCATAGGAATGAATAGAGAAGTAACTGACTTGCTGCCCTGTGTCAGTTGGAGAGGCAGAGTGTTGGTCACGTGACACAGCTGAGGATCAGAAGGGTGGTTATAACTCACAAATACAATTACCAGTGTTAAGATTACTTTCCCTACAGTTTACATCTGGGAGTGCTTCTTTAACAGTAGACCAACAGGGACCTGATAAGTGTTAGAATAGTAATGACAGGGGATCCGTGAGGGTGGATTTAGATTTTTTTATTGTTTGACACTATTTTTTATCATTTTGCTAAAGTTTTAGCCTGACGGCAACACCCCTTAAATGTTTATTCCGCTGGAGGTTTAGGTTAAAAAAGAGTGGTAAATAACTGATTATCTTTACCTCCTCGGGCATCGGCTAGGTGTCATGCTATGTCCTGCCTCTGACAGAAAGCTGAACACCCTGCTGAAAGTGCACCTGTCGACACAAAATGCAGCACAGTCTGCAGGCTGCATGTTATACAGCAGGATGAGCTGAGCAGATTGATACTTAGTTTCAGATTTAGTAAAACATGTAATTTATGCAATTATATCACTACTTTTTCTGACTTCGGTTCTATATGGGGAAAGGTGTTAATAGTGATTGACAGCATTTCCTGTTTGTATACAGACATAGCTGTCAGTCACTGATAGCTGTACACAGGGGTGGTCTTGAAATCAGAAAAAGCAGTGATGTAAATGTATAAATTACAAGTTATACTGAATCTTTTCCCACAAAATGATATATCCATCTGATCAGCTTCTCCTGCCTTATAACCAGGCTCGGACTGGCCTACAGGGGTACAGGTGAATACCCCAGTGGGCCCCTGAGCCAGGTGGGCCTCTAGTCTCCCACTCCCTGCACAAGTGACACAGTAGACTGACTGTACTACATATAAATAAGAAACTACCTAGTTTATTATTATAGACACATTCATGGGTATGATTCATTTATAGGTACAGAGGCAGGACAGCCGGTATTCTCCTTTCCCAGGGACCTGCCTTCTCAATGTTGCTGCAGGGATCTCCATAATTAATCATCTTGTAGTGTTTTGCTGCAGTTTGAGCAGATCATATTTGGATGTATCAGTATGGCGGGCCCCCCAAAATAGATTTTACTGCTGGACCCTAGACAGTCCAGTCCAGCACTGCCTATAACCTACAGTATACAGTAAATTGCACTGCATTTCATGGTGACAGGAAACAGTAAGGGGGGCTCTCTCATCACCAGTACCCCCTAAATCCAGACTATAAGACACACACACACACACTTCTTACCAAGATGTTTCTAGCTACAATGCTTCTTAAAGTACCAAAAAAACTGTATATAAAATTCATTTTGATCAGTTATATTACTAACAAAAACTAAAATTCCATCCAAAGACCTAAGAATAAATGGTTTTAAATTTTAACTACCAAATAAATTAATTATGTACATATTTAAAGCACAGATTTTCAGCTGCATGTTGATGATTTAAGGGTAATACTAAATGAAAACTGAGAAACCGCACAAACTATTTCAGAAGAGCTGATTCAGTTCTATAATTAAGACATGTCCAAAAATATCCCAGAATTACCACAACTTGCTCGGTCTTGCCATAATTATTACTACGAGAATAGGGAAATAATTTACAGACTTGATTAGCAAGAAAAGTTATGAAATTCTCCAGTGAGACATTTTTGCATATTAAGTGCCAAAATATGTTTTGTTGCTTATTGATAATACTAATTACATTAGTATTTTCAATTGGTTTATATACTGATACATTGTGTATGATGCATGAAATATACTATTTTTAATGCTGTAAGTACCTTTTTGGTTCAGGATTTCATAGCATTTTATAGTTATTTTTGTTAGAAAAAATCCATAGTAAGTCTGTTGTATTTGCAGTTCTCTTTTACATTTCATATTCATTTCACATAGTACTTTAGGTATTATTGACATTTCAGTAGCATGGCCTCACGCCTAGGTCATCCGTAAATAGTAAAAATTTTATTGAGTACAAGTTGATAGTTATTTTTGTACTTTAATGTATCAGTGTTCCTGACTGTTCTATTTTATTGCAGACAAGCAGGCTCCATGGGTGGTGCAGCACCTTGAAAATACA
This sequence comes from Bufo gargarizans, assembly GCF_014858855.1. NCBI lineage: Eukaryota > Metazoa > Chordata > Amphibia > Anura > Bufonidae > Bufo > Bufo gargarizans. Next base: position 106,042,522 of record NC_058088.1, read on the forward strand.
ATAGTAAACAGCAGTAGCACACTGTTCCTGGAATGTAAAGTCAATGGGAATCCCTCACCCACCATTACTTGGCTGAAGAATGGCCTTGTGATTAGACGAGCTTCAGGTATGAAAAGTATTGGTCTTTGTGCAGCACTAAATAACATGCTCTTTCACCTCTACAATCAACATTAAAGGGGTTGCTTTATCAAGGCACTTTTTTTAAATAATTCGGACAGTTCCAGTTCCGGACATAAATATTTAATGTGTAGTTGGCTGACCTTGTTATAAATGGACAACACAGGTTTCACCTAAGAGATATCCATTCTTTAGGAGCTCTTTAGGTGGGAAGGTTATGTTATACAAGGACTTTTTGATTAATTCCCCATATCTTTACCCGACTACTGTAACACATTCCTATAGAAATAGTGGGTTCTTATTTTTTAATGTTCTTATTTCACAACTGTATAATTTCCAATTTCTTAGCTTTCATATCTAGATGCTTTAATCAGGTGGCTTATATGTCAGCTCTTATCTTCTAACACTCCCTTATAAAATCACTATATCCCTGCTCAAAGTATGGACTGCACAGGTATGCGGGCCACATTCTAAATAACATCAATTACCTTCAACAAGACCTGGAAAATTATTAAAACATATCTTTTACTTCTTAGGATTAAAATAAATACAAAATGAGCTAAAAAAAAAAAAGCGCCGTGAAATACATTCAGTAAAATGGTATAACCTATATACAGTGATTCCTGGAGAAAAATTGGAATGATCTTACCAAATCCAGGAATATGGACTGTAACTTCTGTCTATTGCAGTGCCGTTTTTTGGTAGTTGTGAAGTGGCATATGCTTGTATCAGTGTTGCTTACTTCAGGGACTGGAACTACAAGACCCTTACTGTTAACCCTACCTAGGAATGGGTGGGGGGCTAGTTGTCCCTACCTGTACATATATTGCTGTCACGGTCCCTCCTGTAAGAGAGGTGAGAAGATCGGATAGACTTGCTGCACATGAGGCTAGGTTGTTGTTTGGCAGGATCTCACCTCTCCTCAGGTGCTGCTCCTTATCAGTGATGAGGCTCTATTTAGAGCCACCTCACACTGCTGACCAAGCGGTTGATAGTTTCTGCTTGGAGTTGCTAGTGCTCGTTTGTCTTGGATCTCATGCTTCTCCATACATCTCTAAGCTTAGTACTTGTTGCCTTTGCTGTTTCTTATTTTCTGGTGTGTGTTGTTTCTAGGCCTCAGGAAGACGCAGGTTCCTTTATTCTGGAAAGAACCAGCTGTCTCATCCCTGCTACCTATCCTTGGGCTCGTCAGTTTTAGCAGGGCTTTAGGTATCCGGTATATGAGTATTTCCACCATCAGGATCTGCTCATATTGGCAAGAGTTAGGGAAAGGCCTAGGGATTACTAGGAGGTCACCATCCCTCTTCCTTAGCTATTGAGGCCTAGATTGTTGTCAATTCGTTGTGGTGTGCATTTGGTGCTTTCCCTTCCCCTTAACCTGTGAAAATTGCTAGGCAGGGAACAACTAGCCTCCCACCCATTCCTAGGTAGGGTTAACAGTAAGGGTCTTGTAGTTCCAGTCCCTAAAGTAAGAAACGCTGATACAAGCATCCGTCTCTTCACGACTACCAAACGACGCCACTGCAATAGACAGAAGTTACAGTCCTTGTTCCTGGATATGGTAAGATCATTCAAATTTTTCGCCAAGAATCATTGTATATAGGTGCATACAGTATCGTCATACAATTTTGTAAATAGGTGCATACGGTAATTTTATACAATTTTACAGAATGTATTTCACCGCTTTTCTTAGCTCATTTTGTATTTATTTTAATCCTAAGAAGTAAAAGTTATGTTTTAATAATTTTCCAGGTCTTGTTGAGGGTAATTGAACACTCCCTTATACCGTCCTTTAACCTAGTACATAAATTACGCTTTTTCTTCTTTTATAAGTTTTGTATCTTGTATGTGTTGGTCTGCTTTGCCATGTACATATCTCAGGAATTTACAGACCCTTCCCTTATCCTTCAGTTATCATGTACAATGCCAGCATTTTATACAGCACATTACAGATAGTGTTAGTTCAGTGGCATCATTCCGTACCCCACGAAAGAGTAACATGAAATTAAAAATATGAATATTACAGATTATGTCAAAGTCTGAGATTTTATCACATGCCCTGATTTATTGATTGCTGTGATATCTTAGTGTTGTTTATTTTCAGTTGGCCCAAGAGATTTTCCATATGGCACCATAGTTCAATCGCACATGTTTCTAGGCACCCAAGTATTCTGAGGTCACTTACATTAAAAAACAACCCCCCGCCCCCCCATATACTGTATATTATACTGGACTCCAAGAAGACATCAAAGGATTTGAAGAAAACACATGTGGACACAGAACAAGATCTACTTAGATATTACATAAGTCTGTTTGCTGTAGTATTTCATAACTTTAGCCAAAAAGACTTGAAAGAAAACATTAATTTATATTTCAATGTTCCACTCAGAACGTTTTCCATACAAAATCAAGTGAACACTCCAACATTTTCTGAAGCAGTCTAGATTGCCGCACTCTGAGATTTCCAAGTGTTTTCAAAACCCATGGAGAAAGCCCTCATTGCTGTGTGTGTGTTCTACAGCAGTGGCTCCCCATCTTCTAAGACCAAGTACCTCCCTACTCAAACAAATTTAACCAGAGGTTTCCTACAATACAAACTGATCCCAGGATAAGGGATAAGCATCTGATCGATAGGGGTCCCAGCAGTTGGACCTGATCATGAGACTGGGGTCCCCTTTTCCCTGAATGACTGGAACAACAGGTGGAGCATGCACAATGACACAGTGGGCATCGTACAGTGCTTGGTCATTTCCAGTGGTCCCACAGAGGGTGAATGGAGCAGCAGCATGAGACTCAGATGAGGGGGGAACAGATACCCCATTCTCATGATCATTTGTATTGTTAGCATTTGCCTTGTTTGTTTGTAATATACATCAGGTAAAAATGCCATGAATTGCTGCTTTATTAGCTCTGTTTCTGCTCCCACTTCATACCACGTGATCTGCACTGAGAACCCTACAGTGTCTGCTGTGTAGTCCGGAGGTCAGTGTCTCTATGCAAGCTTATGAGATGCTCAATGTGAGTATCATAGTCTTGCATAGAGATACTGACTTTGGTGCACACAGTGGACACTGTAGGATTTTGGAGAGTCAGCATTCATACATCCACTTGCTCCTGATAACTGGTCCAATAATATGCCTCGTAAATGGGCCATAATACAATCTGAAATCATATTAGGATGTATTTACACTGGTATCATGGCATCCCTCTTTAAAGGGTCCATGAGAGATATGACAGGTCCACCATGATCCTTTATGATTTTTCTCACTCCCTATTAATTTGTAATGGGTCTGTCAGGCATAAATAGAATAGGGCTCCCTGTTCTGACCACCAAATAGCAGGAGAAAGCTATTCATCTTCACGTAGGGGGAGATTTATCAAAAGCGGTGTAAAGGAAAACTGGCTTATTGAGATTCCACCTTTCATTTTTCAGAGCTCCTTTGGAAAATGAAAGGATCAATCTGATTGGTCGCTATGGGCAATTAAACCAGTTTTTCTTTGCACCATTTTTGATAAATCTTCCCCATAGTGTATTTTAAGGTATTCTTATGTTAAACCTATCAGAATTTTTTTTTGTACAAATGGATGTAGAATTTACTTCAATGGCAAAGCATGTTGTCAATATAGAACATTAATCTTTATATCTATGCTTTATAATACTAAAGTCCCGACCCTATGCCTTATAATAATAAAGGTACGTCTCTTCTTTTAGGAATAACATTGCTTTACAATAACAGTCTGATGATTGAGAGAGTGAAAAAAGATGATGAGGGCTTATATGAGTGCCATGCAGACAATGAAATGGGATATACCAACACTTCTGCCTACATCACTATTCGAGGTGAGCAGCTCGTCCTAAGATATTTTGGTTTCATATGGTACTATGATACAATATATACAATTTTGTGAAATATACTACATCATTCAAAGTTTGTCCTAATGCCAATTGTACTAATCTTTTTGCAGGTGGAGAAGAAAAATCTAACATAGAAGTTATCATCCTTGTATGCACAGGTGTGGCAGCCACGTTATTCTGGCTTCTTCTCACCCTCTTCATAAGAAAACTGAAAAAGGTAAAGGGAACTATAGCAAACGTGTTAAAGAAGGAAGTAGTCTTCTTCCCTTTTGACCTTCCCAACCCTTTCATATTAGGGTCCTTACACTGAAGGGCTAAAACTTTTCAAAAACCAATAAATCCCTACAGTAGGACTTCAATGTGTGATTTGATAGGGATCCAACCCTGCTGATCAGAAGTATTCTACTTGAATGGAACAGAGCTACAGTAACAGGCACAGTCACCCCTGTGGACAAGCTGCATTCACTTTTGCACCTTGGCCCCTTCAGGCTACCTGTACACGTGAATTACCAGCAGTTTTTGCACTCGGATTCTTGTACCAAAAAACGCAGCATAGTACAGTACCAGCAAAGTGTATGAAATGTCTTCTTCTGTGTGGAAATGTACCTGCCATGGGGGATTTAGAAATATGCAGCATTTCAATTATGCTTGCGATTTTTGGTGCAGATTTCACCCTTTTCAGTGGAAAGGTTAGATCTGCGGCAAAACTGCATCAAATCCGCACCAAAAATAACAAGTAACACTGTTTTTGGTGGGAAAACACACAAAAATTCACACCGAAATTTGTGCGGATTTTCTGTTGGTAAACCTGCACCCCGTGTTCAGGTAGCCTCATTCTGCTGATAGGCCAGAGGTTCCCACCAATCAAGCATGGTTGAGATAGACAATCAGTATTAAAATTTGGGGAAAAATACCTTTAATATTCAAATATAGAGCAGATACTAACAATCACATAAAAAGTATATCATGATTATGTTTTACATGGACAAGATATGTCATAATGTGATGATCTAAATATAGTCTGAAAAAAGAGTAACAAAAACCCATCTGGCAAAATATATTTTTATCTCTTTTTCTGTCATTACATTTTCTGCATTATTTTTTGTTCAGTCCCAATAAATCAGATTTACCAAGGGCCCTGGCTCTTACTGTCAACTAGAGGATATTTATGAAGTTATACTATGTTAAAACACTCCTGCTTGAGGCTGTTACATATGAGGAGTGTTTGACAGCATGGTAGCCTGCTGGCGTCAGTGAATTAGTGCCCTTTTAGAGGGCTTAAATCATGTATAGGGCATGTAATGGAACGCCTTACCGCCTGCACAGGCACTCTGTAAAGATATGGAGAAGCAGGGAGCAAGCTGCGACTTCTTAATTGTCATCCCCGAGACAATCAGCTTCCCTGCTCAGGCTTTCTGCATTCTTGTCTCCTCAACAGCCACATGCCTCAGAAATTAAAACAGGCTACCTGTCTATTATTATGGATCCTGATGAGATGCCACTGGACGAGCAGTGCGAGAGGCTGCCCTATGACAGCAGCAAGTGGGAATTTCCTCGAGATAGGCTGAGTCTTGGTAAGTGCCATCCTTGTTGTTGCCTGATAGAACCGATGCCATAACACAAGGATGGCCAACCTGAGGCTCTCCAGCAGTTGCAAAACTACAACTCCCAGCATGCCCAGACTGCCTATAGCTATCAGCCTACAGCAGGGCATGGTGGGAGTTGTAGTTTTACAACAGCTGGAGAGCCACAGGTTGGCCATGCCTGCTATAACAGCATGCTCTATCACAAAGGCCTAAAACAGACTTGCATTATTCCATTTCTCCTTAGCTGTCATATCCAGGTCTATTAGTGAAAATTAAATTTAAATGGGACTATTTATAATAATATGAAGCTATTTTAAAGTTACCTTAAGCAAGCCACAAGTGTGGTGGTATCAAAAAGAGAGAATCTTAAAGGGAACCTGTCACAGGGATTTGGGGTATAGAGCTGAGGACTAGTGATGAGCGAACTTCTGTTTTAAGTTCGGCGTCTAAAGTTCGGCTTCCGGTTAGCGGAGAATCCCGATATGGTTCCCGATATGGATTCCGACTTCCGTTGTGGTCCGTGGTAGCGGAATCAATAATCGGCCATTATTGATTCCGCTACCACGGACCACAACGGAAGTCCGAATCCATATCGGGATCCATATCGGGATTCTCCGCTAACCGGAAGCCGAACTTTAGACGCCGAACTTAAAACAGAAGTTCGCTCATCACTACTGAGGACATGGGTTGCTAGATGACTGCTAGCACATCTGTAATACCCAGCCCCATAGCTCTGTGTGCTTTTATTGTGTAAAAAAAATGATTTGATACATATGCAAATTTACCTGAGATGAGTCCTGTCCCTGACTCATCTCACGGACAGGACTCATCTCAGGTTAATTTGAATATGTATCAAATCGTTTTTTTTACACAATAAAAGCACACAGAGCTATGCGGCTGGGTATTGCGGATGTGCTAGCGGCCATCTAGCAACCCATGTCCTCAGTTCTATACACAAAATCCCGATGACAGGTTCCCAAGCCTAATGTATATGCCACTGCCATGTATACATGGGCTGCACAGAGGAACATTGAATCTTTTTGGAGACAAACTTACTCTGTACATCAGTGTACAATATTCTGTTGAGTGCCACATTAGTTGTTCTCCTCACTGAATTATTCTCCTTTATTATTCTCCTTTAGTTGTGGTGCTTCTATTATAGAACCGATCCATAATAAACCATCTGATGGAACATGCCACCATTTTTTTCTGTCTAATTGGAAAACCTATGTGCCTCCCGATTGGTAAATTAGGGTTTAGTAAAAATGCCCTAGAAGTCTGTTGGTTTTGTAGGGCTCAGAAGTACATACAGTCATGTGAAAAAATTAGGACACCCTTTGAAAGCATGTGGTTTTTTGTAACATTTTTAATAAAAGGTTATTTAATCTCCGTTTCAACAATACAGAGAGATTAAAGTAATCCAACTAAACAAAGAAAACTGAAGAAAAGTCTTTTCAAGATCTTCTGTAAATGTCATTCTACAAAAATGCCTATTCTAACTGAGGAAAAAGATAGGACACCCTCACATGTATTCCCTCTTAAATTGGCTCAGATCTCACACAGGTATATCACACCAGGTGCACATAATTAGTAGATCGTTACTCTGCATGTTGAATGAGGCTTGCCCTATTTAAACCTCAGACATTTAGTTTGGTGTGCTCCTGACTGTTGAAGTGAGAGTGAGCACCATGGTGAGAGCAAAAGAGCTGTCAGAGGACTTCAGAAAAAAGATTGTAGCAGCCTATGAGTCTGGGAAGGGATTTAAAAAGATCTCAAAAGATTTTGAAATCAGCCATTCCACTGTCCGGAAGATAGTCTACAAGTGGAGGGCTTTCAAAACAACTGCCAACATGCCCAGGACTGGTCGCCCCAGCAAGTTCACCCCAAGAGCAGACCGCAAGATGCTAAAAGAGGTCTCCAAAAACCCTAAAGTGTCATCTCGAGAACTACAGCAGGCTCTGGCTACTGTTGATGTAGAAGTACATGCCTCTACAATCAGAAAGAGACTGTACAAGTTTAACTTGCATGGGAGGTGTGCAAGGAGGAAACCTTTGCTTTCCAAGAGAAACATCGAGGCCAGACTGACATTTGCCAGAGATAAAGTTGACAAAGACCAGGACTTCTGGAATAATGTTCTTTGGACAGATGAGTCCAAAATTGAATTATTTGGACACAACAGCAGAGGACATGTTTGGCGTAAACCAAACACAGCATTCCAAGAAAAGAACCTCATACCAACTGTGAAGCATGGAGGTGGAAGTGTCATGGTTTGGGGCTGCTTTGCTGCAGCAGGACCTGGTCAGCTCACCATCATAGAATCCACGATGAATTCTACTGTGTATCAGAAGGTGCCTGAAGAACATGTGAGACCATCAGTTAGAAAATTAAAGCTGAAGCGGAACTGGACCATGCAACATGACAATGACCCAAAACATACTAGTAAATCAACCAAAGATTGGCTGAAAAAGAAGAAATGGAGAGTCCTGGAATGGCCAAGTCAAAGTCCAGATTTGAATCCCATTGAGATGCTGTGGGGTGACTTGAAAAGGGCTGTACGTGCAAGAAACCCCTCAAACATCTCACAGCTGAAAAAGTTCTGCATTGAGGAGTGGGGTAAAATTTCCTCAGACCGATGTCGAAGACTGGTAGATGGCTTCAAGAACCGTCTCACTGCAGTTATTTCAGCCAAAGGAGGTAACACTCGCTATTAGGGGCAAGGGTGTCCTATCTTTTTCCTCAGTTAGAATAGGCATTTTTGTAGAATGACATTTACAGAAGATCTTGAAAAGACTTTTCTTCAGTTTTCTTTGTTTAGTCGGATTACTTTAATCTCTCTGTATTGTTGAAACGGAGATGAAATAACCTTTTATTAAAAATGTTACAAAAAACCACATGCTTTCAAAGGGTGTCCTAATTTTTTCACATGACTGTAGTTTTAGTATGGTAGAGTTCATACTTTATCATGAGTCCGTATCAAAAAACTTTAATTAGTCAAAAAACAAGCAAGCACTGATTTCTCAGCTGATCAGATATTTTATTGTGGCAAATAAATTATCTCAGCAGAAAATCCCCCATGTAAATGGGATGTGCTGCTAACAGTAATGCAAACAAATGTCCACACCAATGACCTTATTGTTCTTGTAGCTGTTTGTTTGGCCAATTATCTGCCTGGGTGAAGGTCCTTAAAAGTACTGTTTTATAAACTTAGGAGTGAGAGAAAAAAAAAATGGCACTTAAGGTGCTCAATAGCTCAAGATCATTGGGTTACATTGGTGGAAAGATACAAACTCTATGTGCTCACCTGTGCCAGTTGTGCTAAACAGGCACAACCCTGGTGTTGGCATGGTATAAGGTATATGTGTCTTCTGTAGTACTGGGAAGGAGGTATACATCGAATGCACCCTCCAGTGGAAGGTTAATTAGCTCCAAAAAAAAATGGAGTTTCAAGGATGCTTGCTGGAATGAGGACTCTCGGGTGAGGGTAAGTCATTGGAATAGACTCTATTTTGGTTAGTGCCTTTCTCAACTAAAAAACCTGGCCTGAGCAATGCACTAGCCCAGTGCCAAATGTCATAGCCAAAATAAAGATTATCCAGCCCCCACCCCAAGTGTCCTCATTCCAGGAAGCTTTCCTGAAACTCCATTTTTTTCTTGAATTGTTTCATAAATTGAGCTCATTACGTGCTCAGTAATCTGACCGTATAAAAGGACCCTTAACTGAATTTATTTATTCAAGTAGCATATGGACATGTAGAGACTGTATTAATGGCTCCTCTCAGGGCATCACCTAAACATGGTGGAAAACTGGAATTTTTGTTGAGTTTTATGGTCTTATGCTTGGGCCTAACCTGTAAATAATACAAGCAAGGTCCATCATTCCTCTTCCTTCCCTAAATGTGGTAGAGTTTAGTCATCTGATATACATATATAATATAGCACTCAATCTGACTCCAGCAGCCTTACGAACAGCATGCAGGATACTTGCTCTTAATTATTTTGGCATTATATTATAAACTGTTATTCTTTGGATATGTACGGGATGAAAGGTTAAACAAATTGAGTTGATAGTGTCTAATGTCTTATGCATGTTGTGGATCCCATACTTCTTCATCTGTGTATACATACATCTCATCTTCTGGTCTTATGGTGAATGTTAATCTCTCTCCATGCTGTCATCACATGGAGGTTTCCTCTTATCTTTGTTGGCCAAACTTTGGTTTCTATCACAAGGGAGGAATGAAACCATTGCTGTGAATTCCTTGATGACCTGCACATTCCTTTACCTCTGAGTAATTGAAATTGATCTTCTTAATCTGTGTAGAAACACATAAATATTGGGCAGGCGTGCAACATGTGTGGTTGCCAGATTTCTACACCCAGCCTAAATTCTTAAAGAAAATTTATCCCCAATCACACAACACAGAAGTTGAAGGTGAAAAGTGTGCTATTAGTTCACAGATCTTGACCTTCTGCTGAGTGTCCCACACGCTGCGATACATTATTAGGAATGTGCTTACTACAGGTCATGCATCAGCTCCTTCATTTCACCAGCTTTGTATGGTTGAAACCCTCAGCTTTGAATTCTTTCATCATTTCCTACCTACTGTTTAGTCTCTTCCAATACTTTAGTATCTAAAGATTACATTTTCAATTGCATGTGCTTGTTAAAGTTCACTTTTATGTCTTTTAGTCTTAATTTTTACATGGGCCTGTGGGACTTTGCATGACTCTTCTTCTTGACTTTTACGTCTAGGTAAAACACTGGGTCACGGTGCTTTCGGGAAGGTGGTGGAAGCCTCTGCTTTTGGCATTGATAAAAGTTCTACTTGCAAAACAGTTGCTGTTAAGATGCTTAAAGGTATTAATTCCAATTGAGTTTTTCTAGTGTCAGAAGTTAGATTTAAAGGGATTGTCCCATGATTCATGTAAAAAATGAAAACCAGACATCATATAGTACAAGACAATATGATTCTAACAAACCAGCTCTGTACCTCGGGTAGATCCAGAGCTTGCCCCATTCATTGCTCTGCTAGATGTATTTTAAGCTACCAGCTCAGGGATGTGTCCATAAAGGACATGTCTTTTCTGCTGCAGCTCTCTATCTGTCACAGATCGGGGACAGTGTCCCTTCTCAGGGGGCATATTCTTTCCTATTCTTGTAACAGCCTCTAGCAAAAGACAAAGCTGGTGTCACTTAAAGGATGGCACTGAGCATGTGTGTCCACCTCAGCGGAGTGGACAAAGAAATAAGGAAAAGAACAAAAAAGTAGGTGGAGCTATACAGGTGCATTTTATTGAATAACTCATCGGCTATACAAAATTATATGCAATTTCAAAAGCATTCTGATGCAGCTTTTGGTTGGAAAAATGTGGAATATATTTCATGGGACAATCCTTTTATAATTATAACGGATACTTTTATGCACATACCCCCTGAGTTACGATATACTTAGTGGCTGTGAAGAACAGGCTCAACACATATATTGTACTAGTTAAATGTAGTCTAGCATCATTATAAGACTAATATAGAACAAAACTGTTGCCTGGAATTCTTTTTACTCTGCCAAGCCCTTCTGTAGTACATCTGGAAAAAATAGTTGATTCTGCAATATTCATTTTTAATAAACACAAAAGATCATCTAAATTCCAAGACCTCTGAAACATTTGCTGAGCATGAGCACATTAGTCAGTCACAAGCAATGAATCTCTCTAGTAATGTGCGCTGGGCAGTTACCACATGGCACATTTGTGCCTTGTCTACATCTCGTATTTTTTGGTATGTTGCTGCTAAATAAATTTCATCCTCCGTACGTGAAGAAGACTTGAGATTGTGTCCTGTGTTTTAGATTCCTCCTAGGGGCTGTGGTTGTTTTCTTTGTTTCCTGATGTCCCCCCTTAACCTAAACAGGATTTTGTGAGCCTTGTAAAAATATCCCATTGTGCAGAGATGACTGTGTCCTGTTTACGTTAAACAGAGTGTGCCACAAACAACGAATGCAAAGCGTTAATGTCCGAACTCAAGATTCTTATCCATATCGGCCATCATTTGAATGTTGTTAATCTACTGGGAGCTTGCACCAAGCCTGGAGGTAAGTCACTAGATTGCTACCATTAACCTCACCCCGTCTTACACCGTCAGACCTCCTTTCAGTACGCGAGGAGCTGAATTTCAAAATTCCAAACAAAAAACTCCAGCACATGTCTGCATTAATTGCAAATTAAATTCTTAAGTAAATGTTCCTGGGTCAATTGAAAAGCAAACATGAGCTCAGATTCATCAAAGTCTTTTCTTGTGTTCTACACGCACATTGTACAGTAATTCCTATAGAAATTTTTACTTTGATGATTCCAGGCTATGATATGTCCATTTAAAAAATATCCACATCCCCTTCATAAGTAAAGTATAATTTTTTTCATATTTTTCTTATATCATTGATGTACTATCAGTGCAGGCCATTCCAAAAATTCTCCTGCAAGAGTTCTCACATATTGTAGTAATGTGACTGTAAATTAGATGCATGTTAATGACAGCATCATATGTCACACTATGGTCAACATGACATGATCAATTTAAATTTATATAAGATATTTTGAAGTCAAATATGGGAAGAAGTGACCGGTATGTAGACGTTTTCAAAATTATTTCCATGTCCTACTAAGGAGACCAGGCAATTAACATTGTAATGCTTATAATAAATATTCTCTGTCTCTTATCTAAACTGGAACCTTCATGTTCCTTCTTGGTTCCAAAAACAAGAGCCTGGTCTATGTAAGGCTTCACACTTTTAATCCATAAAGATTAAAAACCAATGATCATAAAAAGCAACCACTTTTCAGAGGTGGAGGCAGGAGCAACCCTCAGTAAGACATCAGATTATGATGAGTGTACTTGGACCTTAGAGGTGTTGATTTATTGCATTAACAAGATAAAAAAGAATTATAGTGCCTGCGTCATGGAGGGAGAGACAGAGAGAGTGAATATGAAGATAAGATTTGGAGTGGCAGTACATTTGTGTGAACAGTTGAGATGGATCTACAGCACGCTGTCTGTCACTACCGACAAACAAAAACATGTGGACAGAGCCAAGTGTGTGAGCATGATGTGCTGTGCATGGAGACAGGATGTCCACGCACGGGCATTATGAGGAGGAAAGCCTCCCTTGCCTATATTAGTAGAGAACAAGCCATTGTACATATCCAAGCAATTTTTTTTTTTCTAGCGCACGTCTAGCTTCGCAGTAGTAATAGTGTCTATGTGTCTAATATATCTAATTGCTCAAGGATCGAACAGTATTCCTTAGGGTTCATGCACACGACCATATTTTTCTTCAGTGCGATCTACATTTTTTGAGCATAACCTACTCACCCTTTAATTTGTGTATGTAAGGTAACAATATGGAGCATACTAATATAGCCTTTGTTGATATTCTGTGTGGTTTGCTATAATTCATAAGTCACTCCCTCTTGTTGGAAAAATCTTCTGTGCTGTCCACACAGGAGACGTGTCCACAAGATGGCCGCTAATGGACAGCCATGTGACCAGGCAAAAATAACTCCAGACACATCACTCAGCTGTCTGTACTCAAATACACCACATCTACCATCTGCTGTGTATTTTAGTGGAAGAGATTGAGTGATTTGTCTGGTCACATGACCCTCCATCAGTAGCCATTTTATGGACAGGACCTCTGTGCAACAAGCACAAAAGACTTCATCAATAAGGGGTCATACCTTATGAAGTATAGAAAATAGTGTAGAATATCAACATAGACTACAGGGTGAGTCAAGGACACCCTTTTATTTCAGAAACAAATAAAATGTCTGAATACCCCAGCAAGCAATGGGTTAGGGGGCCTATCTTTTAGGCTATGTTTGGAACATGGCCGCCATCTTGAAAGCCACCATATTGGATCAAGGGCAAATTTTTCCAATTGGAAGGGGTCATGTAGCATATCAAGGAAATAGATTGCTGCAATCAGATTTGCAATATCACTTGTGGTTCAAAGTTATCAACACAGAAATGTCTAAACTTTAAAGTTCTGTGTTCAGCACCAAATAGCTGTGCATCAAGTTGTTGTTGCAACTTTCTGTAGCAAATTTGCCCTTGATCCAATATGGAGCCTTTTAAGTTGGCAGCCATGTTCCGGACATAGCCTAAAAGATAAGACCCCTCCCCCAATACTTGCTGGGATATACAGATATTTCATTTTCCCTTTCATTTCTGAAATAAAAGGGTGTCCTGGGACTTTTCACTCCCCCTTTATATTAGTGAGTGCCGTACTTTCATCTTAATGACACATTGGTCAATAGTAGCCAGAAAGTGGCCAACCACTTACAAAGTTCAATTTAGTTTTTTGGTGCAAACAAGGCAAATGTGAAAAACATATGTTCTTAGAAGTTCCTCCAGTGAAAAAGCCATTCAAATGTGGTAAAAAATTAAGATCATTCTGTACTTTGTGACTTAAGAAGAAAACGTAATCAAAATGTTCCTTTATCTCTGAAATGTTTTATCTCTTCAATAGGACCTTTGATGGTCATTGTGGAATACTGTAAGAATGGAAATCTGTCCAATTATTTACGGAGCAAACGAGGAGATTTCATAGCCTACAAGGTACAGATACATTTTATTGTTATTGCTCTGTATAATGTACTGAACTATGAACAGAGTTAAAGGGGCCGGACTACTTGAATATTGCCCATCTTCATTACCTGTGGGGGAAGGTTATTGCACCAATACTTACCCTCCACAGCGCAGCCTCTCCTATGATTCTCTTCACGGTCACGTGACCGGTCCAGCGCTGTCTTCTTATTTTCCTGCCTGAGGCAGGAGACGGAACATTATCACTGACGTCACCGCCTCCTGTCGGCCTTTGCTCGGTCCCGTCGCTTCACACTACTGCGCATGCGCCGGGACCGCCTGCCGTTATCTGAGTGTACAGGCTTCTATGTGAAACCTGTACTGACTCATGTGCAGCGCGATGTAAGCGCTGTACATGAGTGACAGCATAACGATCAGCCACAGAGGCTGATCACTATGCTGTGGAGGTCAATGGGGGAGCTGTGGATGGCACATGGGGGACACTTTGGATGGCACATGGGTGCCCTTGTAGGCAATGTGGATGGCACTTTGGGGGCACTGTGGATGTCATTAGGGGCACTATGGATGGAACATGGCCACTTTGGGGGCACTGTGTATGGCACATAGGGGCACTGTGGATGTCATTAGGGGCACTATTGATGGCCCATGGGCACTGTGGAAGGTTTATGGGAGCACTTTGGTAGCACTGTGGAAGGCACGAGGGGCACTTTGGGGGCACTGTGGATGTCATTAGGGGCACTGTGGGTGGGACATGGGGGCACTGTGGATGGCACTGTTATAGGTGAATGTGGATGGCACTGTTGTGGGGAACTGTAGATAACATCTAAAGTGACCCCATAACAGTGATATCCACAGTGCTCCCATAACATTGACACTGTTATGGGGGTGCTCTAGATGTCACTGTTATGGGGGCCTGTGGATGTCACTGTTGTGGGGACACTGTGAGTGACACTGTTATGTGGGATCGGTGGATGTCACTGTTATGGGAGCACTGGATGTCACTGTTATGGGTGCACTGTGGATGTCACTGTTATGGGGATCTGTGGGTGTCACTGTTATGGGGACACTGTGGATGTCACTGTTATGGGGATCTGTGGATGTCACTGTTATGGGAGCACTGTGGATGTCACTGTTATGGGGATCTGTGGGTGTCACTGTTATGGGGATCTGTGGATGTCACTGTTATGGGAGCACTGTGGATGTCTGTTATGGGGACACTGTGGATAACACTGAAATGTGGGATCTGTGGATGTCACTGTTATGGGAGCACTGTGGATGTCACTGTTATGGGGGCCTGTGGATGTCGCTGTTATGGGGACACTGTGGATGACAATGTTATGTGGGATCTGTGGATGTCACTGTTATGGGAGCACTGGATGTCACTGTTATGGGGACACTGTGGATGTAACTGTTATGGGGGTACTGTGGATGTAACTGTTATGGGGACACTGTGGATGTAACTGTTATGGGGGCACTGTGGATGACACTGTTATGGCAGCTCAGTATGAGTGATAGGGATCATGCAAACTACTGTGATCGGCCCAGGAATCCATGTCTCAGTTCATGTGTCAGCCACAATTTCCCAGCCAACTTCGGCTACCCTGACCAGATAAGAGACTGGCTGTATCATACATTACTGTCATGTCGTCAGTTCGGTCAGGAGAGTGCGGTCGGGCTGGGATATGTGGTGACGCACTGACCGTGTTTCCCAGGCTGATCATGGTCTTATCTCACACGTATCACACATGTTGGCCCAAGATAAACCCTTCAGCAGTCAGGACCAAAAAATATAAAATTAGGCTTCATGCACAGGACCGTATCCGTTCTACTTTCTCCAAGTAGCAGATCTGCTAAATAAGGATACTGCCTGTGTGAGAGTGCATTTTTTCCAGAGCCATTGAGTTCTATGGGTTATAGGTCTGCATCATGAGGACCAGAATAAGACATGTTCTATCTTTTGCTGTACTGATATACGGATGTGGAAAGCACACTGATGAAGACCAGGTGTTTTCCACATCCGTATGTCAGTTCTGCAACAACAAAAAAAAGACTATGTCTTATTCTGCATATTGCAGACCTGATATTGCAGACCTGAAATCCATAGAAATCAATGGGAGTGCAAAAAAATGCGGGTCGCACATGGACAGTATCCTTATTTAGCGGATACATGGATACGGTCGTGTGCATAAGGGTTTAGATAGACAGCTCAGCAGGCAGGATAATACAAGATAAGCTTAGATACACCACTCAGCAGTCTGTGTCATACAAAATAGGATTAGATACACACCTCAACAGGCTGTATCATACAAAATGGGATTAGATACACCGCTCAGCAGGCTGTATCATACAAAATGGGATTAGATACACAGCTCAGCAGGCTGTATCATACAAAATGGGATTAGATACACAGCTCAGCAGGCTGTATCATAGAAGATGGGATTAGATATACACTTCAGCAGGAAGTATTGCACACATACATGTTAGGATTAGATACAGATGTGTTTGGATGTGCTTGCTGATTCCCACTGTTTATTACACTCTGGAGATGGTGAGGGCAGAGCCTGTGGATGGTCAGTGATGGGATTTAGATACTGAGTGAGAAGTAGATTAATGTCTGGGTGTAGAAAGATGGACACAGGAGTTTTAGTGGGTGTGGCTGCTGCAGGCAGAGCAGTGGGGGGCGTGTCCAGCCTGTGACTCATCTCTGTGCTGTGCAGCCAGGCTTGTTTATCAATAAAGTTACGTATTCAACAAAACAAGAAGGAGAGAAAGTAAACAGATCTGCCAGGATAGTCTGATGTCTTCCAGGGAGGAAGGAAAGCTTGGACATGAAAAACAGGTATTGGGGGCATATGTAGGCATGGTGAGGGGTGTTAGGAGCACAGAAAAATAATTTTGATTTTGGGACCGGACAACCTCTTTACATTAAAATTTAATTACAATACCATCTACTTGTTGTGATTTCCATGGGCTCTGAATAGTATAGCTTCCTTTTGTAATGTTTTAAGGGGTCTGGCTGTATATTTTATTCAGTTTTCCAGCTTTGTGGACTTTTTAAATTTCAAGCCAAGCCTGGTGTACCTGTTTAATAAACCATGCTCACCTGCTCCCCACAGCTATATTCCAACTCCATGGCTCGCTACACTAGTCCCTTGATGTCCAAGTCTGTAAACTTCTGGATGGACGAGGGTCACTGGCCTCAGCTGTGATGAGCCCCCATTGCTGAGGCCACTCATTGGCTGTAGCAGTGCATGTGACCCTCATTTATCCAGGATTTTGCCAGGGATCGGAAGACCGCTGACAGGAGCCAGGCAGCTGGTAAGGAGCCGTGTTAAGCAGGTAAGTATGGTTTATTCAACTGGTACAGCAGGCTGTGCTTGAGTACACAAAGTTGGTTTTCTTACCCCTGGGGAATCATACTTAAATGGGCATCACCATTGGGTTCATGTTCTATCACTCCCCTCGGACCAAAACCCAGTGGCAGGGATGAAGTAATTATGAATACCATGCTAGGTGGTCTACAGGAAAAGTCCTTAGGTCCGCCTCTTGACACAAAGGACATCCGTTCTCAGCCAACTACTAGCTACAGCAGTTATCCATCTCAGTCAGTTATTGGCTGAACGAGCACCTCCTGCTTGCCAAGAAGGACCAGGAAGTAGAGACCAGTGAGGACTCGAGAAGCTTTGGAATAAAAGTGTCAGGAGACCAGTTAGTTGGATATCACTTTTTTATTTTTTTTATCTATGGTGTCTGTGTTAAGTGCACATGTTGTTTGGTGAGGATTTGAGATCAGACAACAGCACATACAGTGTCACCAATCATCCTCTTGTTTGAATCTGTGGCCGGCTGTCAACCACATTAAATACCACAAACAGTTAAACAGTGACATCTAATGAAATCATTTCTCTTAATTAGAATATTAGCTCATGTTTTTCTATATGAAATCATCTTTAGTGCCTTCCAGTTTCATGGCACACAATGACGTTTATCCAGGCCTGTAGCCAACTTTCCCATGGAAAGCCTTTGTTTCCCTCCCTGCCCCTGCTGGGGCTTGCTGACAATTTCCATATGGCTTCAGCCCAGATACGTAGTTAGGTTTTCTAAAATGTCACTGATAGGAGATGCAAGTGTGTGGGGGTGTATGCGTGTGAAATTTTTGGGATGACAGTTTTACATTTCACCCGTGATTTGTGTGACACCCAGAGATTCAGGAGACCCCCTTGGTTTGACCTTGCACTTCAACATATATTGTTACTAACTTCTTTAAAGGAGAGCATTACGTAATATGGTTGTAGGCATTACATACTTTGAGTTTCCTGAATTCCAAAATGTGATCACTATCCGAGTTGTTTGCAGCTTCTTACTGCACAATATAGGCTCTTATCTGGTAAAGGTGGCAATTGTGTCATAATGGGCAGAAGTAGATGAGTATAATCTTAAATGACCATATGTTCTGGAAATGTGCAAACAGTTGACCATACTGTGCTACAATTGTGTACCTTAAAGAATGATTCATTGTTCAAAATTGTTCCCAGTCATTTCCTGGTTCAATATGTTTTTGGGTTGGACAAACAATATGAACACCGTTTCAACTCTGTTATCTCTCAACTTCCCTGAATGACAATTATGCAGTAAGATAGAAGCATAAGTATAAGGGTAACTAGACAGATTTACTATTTAGGAATCGGGGAAAGCTAGATGAAAGCAGTATCCTAAGTAGCTGATCTCAAGCACTTTTGTGTGAAGGTCCTTTTACACAGACCGATAATCAGGCAGTTTGTATAAACGCTCATTCTCGATAATCTGCCTGAGTAAAAGGTACTGGCAATCATGCAATGAGTGACCAACCATCATCATTCCTATGCAGCAGATCGTTCTGTCTAAACAGGGATCTACTGCACGGGAACAATCATTTACTATGGGAACAAATGCCATGACATGTGTTTGTCCGAAACACGTTGGTTTTGAATTTGCACTTTCTTGGATGATTTGATTTTAATGTGACCGAATGAAGGATCAAGATGTTTTTAAGACGTGGTGCTGGACTTTGAAGTTTGTTTTCTGCATATAAATGCAGCCCGCATGTCGTCTGAGGATCTGCCAGATCATCTGTCTGTGTAAAAGGACCATTGTAGCTTTAACTGTGTATTAATGGGTTAACAGCTGGTTTTGCCCTCACAGTTTAGTAAGTTAATAAACTTGCATCTACATGTCTCATAAATTTTGTTTTTCAAAATGCTAAATGACTGACTGCAGTGATCTTTTAGGCACAGCGCCAAGCTCCATATATCTGTGTCTGCTGGCTTACAGGGCATCTATTAGCTGCAGTGTCATGTCCTAGTCAGACATTGTGGCTTTGTAGGTTCAGATTTTGTTCCTTGATAGGAATTAACTTCTTACGCGTATGTGCACTGTTTTATTCACAGCATGAGAGTGCTTTCCTCTGGATCAACTTGCAGGATAACAGGCCGAACTGGATGGACAAATGTCTTTATTTTTGGCCCTATGTACTATGTTACTACTACTATGTTACTATGTTAGAGTATACTGTATATGGAAGTCTACATTTTTGTGACTGGAGGTTAAATAGAGAGTCTGCTTGTTGTGGAGTTATTGCTTAACATGGTAGTATTAAAGGGGTTGTCCGAATGTTTGATTCTGATAACTAATCCTCATGATAGGTCATCAGCATCTGATTGGTGGGGGATTGACTCCTGGCACCCCCAGCGATCAACTATTTTAAGAGACCAGGGCACTCATCCTAGACCAGTGACATCACGTTCATCAGTCACATGGCTATGCTGCAATACCAAACACAACCTCTATCCAATGGACAGTGTGCCTGCTTGGTAAGCTGCAAGGAGGCCGCAGCGCTCTTCAAGCAGCACGGAATTGCTGGGTCCTCCATAATGAGACACAATAGATGAAGGTTTCAATTAGTGGACTCCATTTGTCAAGTCATTAATGGATATTTGAAGGGTTTTCTAAACCAAACATTTCATTTATGAAGACTCTTCTGTAGGCAGTAGAGAAGATCCCAAAAATACATTATGACAACTTCATGGCCTTTCTAAGTGTTATGGACTCCAAACAGCCTTATACAATGGCCAGAGCAAGGGAGATATAGCATTACAAGGCAGTCATTGAGATAACTGTCAATCTAAGTAATATATAGAAAGGCTTCAGTCCACCAGAGCAGGAGCTGCAATTATCCCAAATAGGAGACACCTTCTATAATCGGGGACTGTCTTCATGAGTCAAGCAGCATTAAGCACGTAACAAAGGTGGAGATACTCTTTAAAATTAACCCATATTCAGCTAAAATCCTGTATGAAAGGCTAGTGATGTTATATATATCTCTGTGATGGCACGAATCATGTGATCATGTGATTACTTTCTCAGTCCCAGGAAACAGAAAAGACAGCGGAGGACTCAAACAGTGACCTCTCAGAATTAATTAAGAGAAGATTGGAAAGCGTGGCCAGTACTGGTAGTTCTGCCAGCTCAGGATTCATAGAAGACAAAAGTTACAGTGACTCAGAGGAGGAGGAAGAAGGTAATAATATAAATTATTTTATTCAATGTGAATGGGCAGCAGGTAAGGTCCCGTTTTGACCCAGTACAATGTATATGTTTAACCAGATTATTCAGCTTGAGATAAGATACAATAAAAATATTTTGATGGAAACAAATTTTTCAAGCAGCACGGTAGCTTAGTGGTTAGCTTAGTGGTTAGCTTCATGGCATTCTACGTTAGAATCCTACCAAGAGCATAATCTGCATGGGGTTTGTATCTTCCTGTGTTTGTGTGGGTCTTCTTCTTAAATTTGATGATGTTTTAATCCTATCCCATGATTGCTTATCCAACAATATGTGCTTTACAGGTATTCATCATGTATCTTTGTACTAAATTGTATCCATCATGTATTCACTAGATATAAATACACTCAAGGGACCTTCCAAAATGCCCCAGAAAATCTTTGAGATAGCAATCAAGAAAAAGTGCCCCTACATCCTCAATAGTTGTTGGCAGAACACTTGTTCGGCTGACAGCTCTCTCTCTCTCTCTCTCTCTCTCTATGTGTATATATATATATATATATACCCTCTTTGTTCAGCTGAGCATATATTTGTTTTAATAGGGAGAGAGGAGAAAGCTGCTGCCAGACCCCAACTTATCTCAGGGAGAACAAAAGAATCAGGCATGGAAATTCAGTGCTCCTGATCTTTCTCTTACCTGGCATCATCTTTCAAGAGAGAGTCAGGGGCTCCCCTTAGATATTACATTGACGCCAAGAATGGCAGGATCAGTGAACAAAAACTAATGTGTTTGGGAGCCTCAAGAAGAAAAGAGCAGTTGTGCTATGCAGAAAGATTGATTGCCTGTATCACCCTACTCAGTGGCGCAATGCAATGTGCCACGAAGACAACATGACTGACTCCAACCGTGTGGCTGTCACAACTCGCTGGGCAAATGTGATACATTATTTATTTTATGCCTAGTGCATAGTCTATGGGTAACATACCAATATTATAGCTCATGTACCGGTTTCTGAGGACCTACCTATGCCCCTGATCTAAGCAACAAATATGTTATTGGCTGGATAGTGTACTGGTTAAGGGCTCTGCCTTTGACATAGGAGACCAGGGTTTGAATCCTGGCTAGGGTCAGTAACGATTCAGTAGGAAGTCCTTGGTCAAGACTTCTTAACACTGCAGGGTGGCCTCTTGAGCGTGCCCTTAGTGGCTGCAGCTCTTGAGCGCTTTGAGTCCAACAGGAGAAAAGCGCTATACAAATGTTAGGATTATTATTATTAAGATAATGAGGGAAACTCAACAACTGCCAAGTAAGCTAAGGTTCTGTCAACAGCAACACGTACGATTCTGCTATCGATGACTTTGCTGAATACATATGAGACACACCATATTGCTGGGAATAATCATGCTGTTGTTGGCAGTGTCTAGAGTACATTTTGCAATATTTGCTTCATGTATATCTGTCACCATACCTCAAGAAAAAATTAAGTGCCTGGCTTTTTAAGATTGACATTTTAATAATGCCGATCAATACTACATTTTTGGGAATAATTCTGTCACAGGGTGTATGGATCAACAAAAAGGGCACCACATTTAACGACACATAATGATTTTGGCTCCTACCTATAGCCATACAGTTTATAAGCACCTAGCCTTGCAGCCTAAGCTCCATTGCCTTGCAGCACTAGGATCCTGAGTTGGAATCTGACCAAGGACATATTCTTCTCATGTTTTAGTAGATTTTCTCTAAGTACTCTGATTTCCTTCAAAATACAAAGTATAGTGATGATCTTTAGCTCCCTATAAAAAATTGGCCCCAGTATATAAGTTTGAGAAAGGGAATTTTGGTTCTCAGCCCTATTGGAAAAAAGGTTCTGATGTGAGTATGATAATATCTGTTGGCGCTATAAAAGCAACTGGAAATAATTGATAAATTATTACCAGCACACACAATAGAATGTTTGAGCGACAGTACTGCTCTACAGTCAATTCTGTGTATTATTCTGTTCTTTCTGTTCAGTTCACACAAAAAATACAAAAAATACAATTAGCAGCTGATGTTGTCAGCCAGTTTGTTAATAGAAGTCTTGTGGTTTTTGTGATGTCTTTTAGTGACTCATTTACCGGAATAAATACACACAGTGGTGACATGTTCGTCACACGCCAGTCTCTGAGCCTAAAATATATGCCCCTGCTATTTTGTTCTTTATCACTTCTTTTTTATTAGACCTCCTTTTGGTGTATATATAAGGTCACCCCTGCTTGTTCAGTAAAAAACAATGGAGTTGCGATTTGCTTTGAACTATACAAAATGTGGTAGTCACATGCCAAGCAGATGCCTGTCTGACAAGTCTTAGCAATGAACGTGTGTCAACTTCAAGGGTCTACTAATCAGAGCTTTTTATGTGTGCTGAAAGGGGGTAGTCATGTACTTTTATCAGTGCCAGCCATGTTGTATCAGCAAAGCCAAGCCTTGTCTGCTGAACTTTATATCCCACAAAAAAAAAACTAATTGCAGGAAACAATTATTTCGAAAATAAATGTTAAGGAAAGACATTGGCTGGGAAACTGTACTGCTGCTAGAAACCCTTGTGTAAAGATGTGTGCAGAACTGCTCTCACTATTCTTTAGCAGTGATTAAAATGTATACATTTAACAAAATATGTTATTTTTCAGATCCTGAAGATGTGAGCAAGAGACAGCTAACAATGGAAGATCTCATTTGTTACAGCTTCCAGGTGGCAAAGGGCATGGAGTTCCTGGCCTCGAGAAAAGTAAGAATTCCAGATCTGCGCTAGCCTACCACATAACCTTCACTTTCAGGCCAATCTGCAAGCTAATGCATTTTCCCTCACCACCAGTTAGGCTGCACTTCATCTTGTTTATGCCGGCACATATTATTTAGTAAATGGAAAATTTAACCAAACATTTCATTTTTTTTTTCAACCACATTTTGTCAGAATTCCATTTCATGTTGCAAAAGCCCAAATGTTTTGTGTTTATTTAGCAATGCACATTGTTTAAATGAAGGGACGAAAACAGCTATATAGAAGACAACAGACAGACAACAGACAAACATTTCTGATCCATAAATCAATCACTAGCACAAAACAAACATCACATGAATAAATAAAAACACTCATAAATCCACATTTTACAATCCATGGCAATTCCTCGCTAATTGTCATATACAGCTCCGGAAAATAAAAATAAAAACACCTGGAAAACTTAATGTGATTGAGCTGAGATTGACAAAGAAGAAACTGCTAGTGGTGCTTGATCAATGATCACACAACAATGGTGGGGCACCCTTTATTTTAGGTTCTGCAGCAGGGCATATCAAGAGCAAACAATGGTGTTCAATAATGAAAGCAGGTTCTGCCTTGGTACTAGTAATGACCACTTCAGAGTTTGCAGAAGGGCTGGAGAGCATTGTGAAGACACAAATTACCAACACCAGGAGTTATGATGTGGGATGGTATTAGCTACCATGGCATTTTTTGTCTGGATGGAAACAATGACCACCCTTTGGGATGTCCAGGACATTATGGAACCAGTTCTACTGCCATTTTTGACTCCGCAGATTTGGTGTTCAAACAAGACAACACCTGCCCAAACACTGCATGCCTTATGCAGCATGCTCTTCAGGGTATCCAGCAGATCCACTGGCTAGCTTGATTGCCAAATTTCTCCCTCAACAAGAATATTTGAGACTGAATAGGATGATGCATCTCCCATGCGCAGCAGCCAACAACCACCTTGGCTGAACTACGGGTCCCAGGTTGAAAGCACTTGGAATGACATACCAAAGGAGGATATTAAGTGTTATAACAGTGGGTGTAACTACTGTGTCAACCAACAGATTGGACTTAGGACCACTGATAAGGGCATTCCCTGGTTTTCACACCTTAACCACTGTATAGGAATCTGGACTTTGGTTCGGGGAACCATCCAGCTGCTACCTACTGGAGTAGTCTCTGTGTGATTGACAGCTGCCCAACAGGGGTCAGAGATAACGGTACAGAGCACCAAGGGTTCAGGCAAAATTTTGATCAAGGACAAGCCAAAGTCAGGGTAGGCAGAAAACATGCTATAGAGTAAATGGGCTGAGGTCAGGGCAGCCAGAAAAGGGTCAACATAGAGGTCAGGTCAGGCAGTGGAGGGTTAGAATCTACTAAACAGGCAGAGGTCACTACACAGGCAGACAATGATAAATAGCACACCTTTGCAGGAGCTAGCAGACTATACACCCCTCTTCTCAGGCACCTTCCCACAGGGGAAAATGCCTTAAGCACTCCAAGGTTGCTAGCCTTGCCTGGGGAAGATTTGGATGTGTACACATTGGCCCTTTAAGATCTTGAGGGAGCCTGGGAGCCCTACTGGCAGAGGTTTAGTGGCCTAGCCACCAAGTAGGCTGCAGAGTACATGGAGGGACAGAGAAAGCTCCGTGTCTGGGCCCCAAGGAAGAGGGAGACAGAGGGCGATGGCTCCAGGCTGCCGGGAACGGTGAACAGAGCAGTGTCAGGCACAAGCTGCTGCTGTGACAACCAGCATCTGTATGACTTTATCGCAGGAAAGGGAATTGCCACCCTGTATTAATGTGATCCTGCTTCAAAATACGGTATACCCTGCTGCAGAACCCAAAATAAAGGGTGTCCCAACTTGGTTGTGTTATCATTGACCAAGCACCACTAGCAGTTTATACTTTGTCTGTCTCAGTTTAATCACATTCATTTTTCCAAGTGTTCTTTTTTCATTTTCAACTAGTGCATTTTTTATAATATTAAAATTCTACACTATTAATGGAAACAGTTATTAAGTAAAAAGAAAACGTGAGACTTATCATAACTGATGCAAGGAGAAAGCAGAGGAGTTGCCTATAGAGACCATTTAGATTCCAGATCTCATTTTTCAGATGCTATTATAAAAAAATGAACTTGTGATACATTTTCACCAATATAAACCTATTTGAAAGGGGTTTTCCTATAATTAAAGCTTAGGAGATCATGTATATTATACATTTTGTATGGGTATATAAAAAAAAAAAAAGAAAAAGCTCTTGTGTCTAGATATTGCTATTAAATGCTTTCTATGGCACCCCATGGTGTACCTTTGATTTCTCTTCAGAATGTCTACCTAATGTGTAATTCACAAGAGTATCAAAGATCTTCCTCCAGCATTCATCTTAATAAAATCAAAAGTACAAAAAGTCAGAGCAGACTCTTCTGTGTTTTGGGCAGGCTGTGTGTCCCAAAACATGTAAGCACCTGCTGGGACTTTTTGTACTTTTCTTGTTTTTAACTATGTTGGAATTAAGGATGAGTGCTGGAAGAAGATCTTTGATACTCTTGTGGAGCTGGGATCGTTGAGGATATATTGGTGAGCTAGCTAATTGCATTTGGGCTGTGTTGTTTTGAACTACCTAATGTGTCCAGTGTTAGTGTGCAAAGCAACAATTTGACAGGATTACAAATAGTGAAAACAGTAATAAAGATTTTATATATATATATATATATATATATATATATATGATAAAGAAAAAGAAAAAATGGGCAACACTCCAAAAAATAAAATTAGCAAAAAAATGTATTTACCCCAAAATTCCAGTTGGGTTTCTTAGAATCAAAATTGTGTACTCAAGCATACAGGGGTGAACAACCTGTCCTGGTCCAGGGCCACATTGTTATATAAAACCACACCCAAGTGTTGCAATGATGTAAAATTTAAGGTGGATTTAGACCAGGCATGCTCAACCTGCTGCCCTCCAGTTTTACAAAAGCTGAAGGGCTGCAGGTTGAGCATCCCTGATTTTCGGGCAAATTATTAGAAAAGACCATTACTGCGAACACTCGTTCCCAACAATCTGCTCATCTAAATGTGCTGCTGATCACCCAATGAACAAGCTAAACACTTGTTCATGGGTTGATCCTGTCACTCGTGCAAGCACATCAATCATCGTTTCTGGGCAGCAGATCGTGCTGTCTAAACAAAGATCCCCCCAAAAATGTTTTGCAATATGCAATAGCAATCCCTCATCCTCATACTGTGAAGGAGATTCCTGCATGGAAACGAGCAGCTGACTGTCTGGAAAGAATGCTTCCTTCTTGATAGTCATCTGTACATCGTGCAATGTAAACTCGCCTTTAAAGTATGTGCCATAAATGTTTAAAAGGTGCTGGTTCACTTCCAAAACTCTAATCTATAGGGGGAAATGGAGTTCCCTTCTTCTCCTCTAGTCAGTGCTCCATAGAGGAGGAGATCATGCATGCATGTTGCCCTTTCCACTGCAGATTATGGGTCTTGTGGCAACTCCAATAAAATACAATTTATAGATCCGGATGCTTAGACAGCCACTTCTAACTCATATACTCTTTTCGGTAATGTCAAACAGTACAGGGACTCCATTTGTCTGATATATGGAGGACCTAGACATGACTACACAGTGCACCATTAGCCCATCCCTGCTCTTGAGCTGTGCTCCACTCCTCTTCTCTCTGACTTGATAACTACATGTGAGCAGCCACATGCAAACATTTGGACACATTTCTGTGTCAAGATAATTATAGCCACACAGAATGGCATCACAGGCCACAAGTGGCCCTTTGGCTGTGGCCTGTTGTGCACCCCTGACCTAATGTGTCCAGTCCTAGTAAACAAAAAATGCTAGTAGGAATGCTACACAGGAAGTACATGCAAACTCCATGCAGATGTTATCCTTGGTCGGTTTCGAACCTAGGACCCCAGTGCTTACAACTGAGCCACCATGGTTCTCCTCAAGCTTGCCTGGGCTTAGTTATGAGAAGACCCAATTCACTGCAAAATAAATACTGTATGTTAAAAAGAATAACGGAACAAGAAAATCCATAACAAGATACATACACATGCCAAGTCAGAGGACCCAAAAAAGAGACAGAACTCTCTGGGGACCATACTGACACGGTCATCACGATATGATGTCCACCTGACAGCATCTGCAATTTGTTATAGTGTTCATAGTTTCTGCAGTTACTGTAGCCTATAGAGATCATCACATTCCTGTGTCAGTGATCACAATGGTGACTGCTGACCAAGAACTTTCTGAGCTTCCTCTTTACACATACATGTATTTGCCTTTTTACAACTTAAGACAATGGAGAAGAATTTTTAGTTTTTTAGACTCCGTTTGTGTATACCCTTTGAGAATAGTACGCTTTGATTTGAATGGACTGGAGATCTATTCTTCGAAGGATTGGAATGTGTGTATATTGTTAATGTCATATCCTGTGGATTACAGACATATTTTTCTCTGCTTTATAGTGTATTCATCGTGATTTGGCAGCCAGGAACATCCTATTGTCTGAAAATAATGTGGTGAAGATCTGTGATTTTGGCCTAGCCCGTGATATATACAAAGATCCAGATTATGTGCGCAAAGGAGATGTAAGTACTACACTGCCAGGGTCTGTACTGCTTATACCTTGTGTACAGGGGCAAACTACAGGGTGTAAAGAGGCCTCTGAATCCAATCTCTGAAGCCAAAACATCCATCTGTCTTACATAAAGAGACCAGTGCTGTACTGTATATTGTGTGAGTTGGGGGTTAGTTACAGATTTTGTACTGGTGGCCAGAAGTTTTCAGTTACGGCTTTGCTTATGTATAAAAGATGTAGGTTAACAACCCAGAGACCTATTTAATTGGGTTCCATTTCATATAGTCAAACTGATGGAAGAATAGCTATCAGGTCCAGGTGTTTTTGTCTACCACTGAACAAAGTAGTTGACAATCTAGTTGGCCGTTATCTAAACCTTCATATGATAGAATTTCAGCAGTTTCATATATATATTTTTTCTTTCCGGGCGCTTTATTACAATTATAATATAAAGTATTAAAGAGGCAGGCAGGATTTGTCCATAAAATTGGCATCAAGCAGTTGATAAGCTAGGCTTCCAAATTTACCATTTGACTGTTTTAGAGTACCTGCACTCAGGTGCGGGTTATGGAATAGAATTTCCACACGGATTTCTGTGCGTTTCCACCCCAAATCCGCACCAAAATCCCCATGAGTTACCGGCCCGTCCCCTTCCCAGCCCACAATTTTTGAACTGGCGTGAGCCCGGAAAGGTTGTAGATATATAGGTAATTTTTTTATGATTGTATTTTACTTATTTTGGGATAAAAAACATCTTTTCAATTGGTCTTTATTAAAGGGGTTGTCCGAGTTATGATTTTTTTTTTCTAGCACTGTAAATCTGATGGGCAGCAATAAATAACTAATCTAAGCAAGTTTTAGGCAAAAAAAAATATATTTCATAATTTCCCTGGTTCTCTTCTGGCCCTTTGTTTACCTGCAATAACAACAATCTCTGCCCCTCCCCCTTCTCTGCAAAGGGAGTGAATACAAGTGCTGCAATGAGTTACATGTCTGACTGCTGGGAGACTCAGCAGCATGTTGTATGTGTAGGACTACAAGTCCCAGCTGTACAATGACACTGCTGATACTCACAGGATCTTCTCACTACCTGTTTTTGTGCAGTGTTCTGCAGAACTCCTCTAGTCTGTCCCCTCCTGTGCCCAGCATTTGTCTCCTAACTGCCTGCAGCTACTCAGTAAAGCTTTCAGCCCTGAGTCTGTGCTGCTGAAGGGGTTAAGAAGCCAGGGAGAGAGCAGACAGCAGCTCGGCCAGTGCAGGGGGGCTTGGCCAGCACAGTGACCTCTCGTGTACAGACACAGATCAGCTCCCTCAGGCTTGTGCACGAAACATCATCAGAGCAGGGAGAGAAGCTGACATCACAGGTCATGTGACCCCCATTGAAATCTCAGAAACCAGGAACTGGAGATAAAGTATGTGAATTGTAAAGTCCTTACATTTCCCTAGTTAGAAACATACAAAGAACATACATAACTGTTTTTCTAGCTGTGTGGATGGTACTGTCACTTTCACTTTGTGCCAGTCATCTAATGACCCTTATCTGTAAATAACTAAAAGGTCATAAACACTTATTTAAGCCGCATAGTTATCAGAACTGAGCTATAATGAGTGTTCATAAGGTCAGAGACAAGGAGCCTGTCAGCTCCCTGCCTGACGAAGCAGAGAAAAAATTCAGAACCAGCTACTAGAGAAACTCAGAGCTGTGCAGGGAAAACTGCTCAATAGTTTTAATAAAGACCAACTGAAAAAAAAAAAAATTTAGCTCAAAAGGAGTACAATGCAATAATAATTTTAAAAATTCCACCAAAGTTGTACATAGCCTTCAACCCCTTAGGGACCCATGACGTACCGGTACGTCATGTATAGTTCCGATCACCGCCGCCTGGCGGGCGGTGATCGGAACCCGGTGCCTGCTCAAATCATTGAGCAGGCACCTTGGCTAAATGCGCAGGGGGGTCCCGTGACCCCCCGTGTCGGTGATCGCCGCAAACTGCAATTCAGACCTGCAGTTTGCAGCTTTTACCTGGTGCGGCGGCGGTGGTGCCATCAGGTCCCCATGGGGCTGTAGGGGGGACCCGATGGCATGGAAGGCAGCGCGATCAGGGCCATAAATTTTGAGTTTGGTTTGGCTGTTAACCCTTGCTTTGTAAGTGTAAAAAAAATATTAAAATGGAAAATCTGCCCAAAAAGTGAAATTTTGAAATTGTATCTCCATTTTTCATTAATTCTTGTGGAACACCTAAAGGGTTAACGATGTTTGTAAAATCAGTTTTGAATACCTTGAGGGGTGTAGTTTATAGAATGGGGTCATTTTAGGGTGGTTTCTATTATGTAAGCCTCGCAAAGTGACTTCAGACCTGAACTGGTCCCTAAAAATTGTTTATTTGAAAATTTCTGAAAAATTTCAAGATTTGCTTCTAAACTTCTAAGCCTTGTAACATACCCAAAAAATAAAATATCATTCCCAAAATGATCCAAACAAGAAGTAGACATATGGGGAATGTAAGGTAATAACTATTTTTTGAGGTATTAGTATGTATTATAGAAGTAGAGAAATTGAAACTTGGAAATTTGCCTTTTTTTAAAAAAAATTGGTAAATTTTGTATTGTTTTTATAAATAAAAAAGATTTTTTTTAACTTCATTTTACTAGTGTCATGAAGTACAATATGTGATGAAAAAACAATCTTAGAATGGCCTGGATAAGTCAAAGCGTTTTAAAGTTATCAGCACTTAAAGTGACACTGGTCAGATTTGCAAATAATGCACAAGTCCTTAAGGTGAAATAGGGCCGAGTCCATAAGGGGTTAAAGAGGGCCGATCATCAAAAAAATACAGTACAATATGACAGCACTTGTTATAGAGCAGGTGAAGCTGAGCAGATTGTTTTTTCTGTGAACAGCTATCAGTACAGGGGAGAGGAGGGGTTATCAGTGATTGATAGCATTGTGTGTATAAAGCCAGTGTTACACTAGCAGATACAGCAGGCGATTGTTGGGAGAGAAGCTTTCCTTTGTGGCAATCACCCGCTCTCTAGCAGAGGAGACTGCTGCTATTACATGCAGCAATCTCCTCCACTGTATGGGGAGGAGTGATCGCCAATGCCATCGCTTTTCCCCATACTAGCTAGTTGTTTGCCGGCAGCAGATTGTGATTACACAGTGATCTGCCGCAGGCATACAATGTTTTTTAAGCATGCTTAAAAATCACAATTGTCCGATAAATGAGTGGCAGTATTACACTGCCATTACACTGCCAGATCATCGGTAATGACTGTTCCTATGAACGCTCATTAGTGATGATCTGGCATATATAAGCTTTAGTTTGCATACAGAGATAGTTGTCAGTCACTGATAACCCCTCCTCCCTGTACTGATAGCTCTTCACAGGGCTTCAGATATAAATGTAGAATTTACAATTTTTACTGAATCTTTTCCCACAAAAGTGTATACCAATCTGCTCAGCTCCTTCTGCTCTATAACATGCTGCCTGCAGATTGCATTGCATTTTTGGGTGACAGGTCCTCTTTAAGAGAGAGACAAAGAGAAAAAATAAGATCCAAAATGATAAACCTATTTGAATTAAAGCAAATATTGAAGCAGTTCTTAAGAACTAGCATTGCAGCCATTACAATGGGCGTGCGGTGATCTGTGTTCCTGATTACAGTATGTCAATAGTATGGCGCTGCCTGGCAGAATCTGGGAGTTTGTGTTCCAGGTATGTCGTCATGATGTTAATAGATGTTTATTCTACTTCCAGGCAAGGTTACCTCTTAAGTGGATGGCACCTGAAGCCATATTTGATAAGATCTATACCACACAGAGTGATGTGTGGTCCTTTGGTGTGCTATTATGGGAGATATTTTCATTGGGTAAGTTTTAGAGGCAAACCGAGCTTTTCTCACATACTGTCTGTACTCATGTGCAAGGTCATGTTATGTCTAGGTGTTGGAGATATTCTTCATATACATATATATATTAACACTTGTATTTTATTTGGCTTGTATCCTCTCAGCTGTCAATGTATGCATTTCCTTTAGGAAGCCATTGTGCTGGTGATATATTGTCCCAAATGCAATTCAGCGCAAGATGCTTATGAGAGTTTAGGGCAGGCTTGCATATATCGCTAGGATATGCCCCCAATAATTTAAATGGCTTATAGATATGGAAATACAATAACTTTTTAGATATTCCACTTTTTGTGTTTTATTAAGGCATAGCTACTTTAAAAAAATATACTGTTAGGAAATTCTGAGTTAAAGGCAGTTTCTCACCAGGAAATTCACCAGTAAACCAGGCACAATGCTTTGTAGGGCTAGCTCCGCTGACTATAATGATACATTTCACTTAATAATCCATCCCTTTATTCTGGAGAAAAAGTACTTTTCATCCATATGTAAATCAGCAGTTAACTGCTCCGAGGGCAGGCCCAAGCCACTCTGTGCACCATTTGATCCTCCTGCTTCCTCTGCCAGCCCCACCCTATGCCTATTGCGGCGAAATTAATCAAGACTGGAATTTTCTATGCCGATCTTAATATCCCCTGCGCCGCTGGAGGATACGTCTAATTTAAGGCACACCCGTCATCGTACATTAAGTGCACCTAAAACGAAATCTTGCATAGGTTTCAGTCATCATTTACTACAGAAAACTGGCGTAAATAATGACAAATCCACTGGGGCTTATGGCCCGCTCAGACCACTTCCACCCCAAAGCTCCTTTTCTAAAAGCATGGATGGTGGCGTAAAACGTCATATGCACAAAGTATTTTGTGCAAACGGTATTAAAAAGTCACAAACCAGCAGTTTGCAACTTTTTTACACCAGCTTATGGGGCTTGATAATGCTCCCCCTATGTGTTTCCTAATTTGCTCTTTGGAGGCGGGCGCTGAAGGGAAAGTGGAAACTGGAGGCCACTGGGAGTCTCAGCACTCGGACAACCCGTGATCATTCTATCATTGATTCAACTGTCTGATAAAAAAGGGCTTGTGCAGTAACAGCTATATGAATCATTGCTTTATCATAAGATAATTATCACAAATGATAATGGAGGTCTAGGGTCTAGATAAGATTGGTGAGAGTCCTTTAGCCAAGCGTCTATCATTGTCCTAAACTGAATAGATCCCTGTACCCTTCATAACTTGGGCCTGAGAGCCACATGTTGAATCATTACTATGGTCCAGACAGCATGGATCACTGAGAAGTATTTAGAAGCAGTAGATAGTGCAGCGTTGTCTGGGAATAAGACAGCATAAATATGCAATAAGACTGGAAAGTTTTCACTGTATCTTATTAATAACTTGGCTTTATCCTTTGACAAGCTCTGCCAGGACAAGTGCTGGCACGGTGACCATATTGACCATATGACGCTGTTTGTTTTGGTGTGTGTCTTGGATAATTGGATATTTGAGCCTTTCTGTAAGTAGACTTGTCAGCCCAAGTTACACAATCAGCTGCCATTCCGTTAGACGTGAAAGTCTGTGAGAAACATTTAGAATGTAAACTTATGGGGTCATTTATCAAACTGGCATAAACTAGATCTGGCTTAGTTGCCCATGGCGACCAATCAGATTCCACCTTTCATTTTTCACAGCTCCTTTGGGAAATGAAAGGTGGAATCTGATTGGTTGCTATGGGCAACTATGCCAGTTCTACTTTTCATCAGTTTGGTAAATGACAACATTATGTTTAGCATTTAGAATCATACTAATATATAAGAGTAAGCTATGTTGCCAACAACTCACTTCTTCACTGATTGGCTGTAGAGATCACATGGTGTTACCACTTCAACCAAACGGAGGCAGGTTGAAGCAGACATGCATAGTGCCAACTGTGACTAATGGGCACCATAAAGGGGTTTTCCAGGATCCTGATATTGATGACCACCTACAGGTGGCAGGCCTCCACAGAAACATTTCACAACTCCCATAGGCTGCAATGGTAACTTATTGCAGTCTAAGGGACAAGCGATATAACAATTGCTTGTTAAAGTTCCCGTATGTGACCTCCTGCCCTGCACCCGCTCTGTTAATAGCCTGTGCAGCTATTAGACCGGAGTGAGCGAGTGCATGGCAGGAGCTCACATAAACATTGCTCCTCTGCCTGTGCCCACTCTGCTAAAGCCTGACATAACCCATCTGTGCCAGGCTTTAGTAGAGCAGCAATGGTACAGGCATAAAGAGCGATGCTCTGGCCTGTACAGCGCTCAGTGCGGCCGCAGGGGAATCTGTACTCCCATCTGGACACAGCGCTGTACGGGAGTACAGATTCTAAAGCGCAATAGACGTCTGAACTTCAGGTGTTTATTTTGCTTGGAAAACATTTGCCACAGCTGCCCTCGGGAAGAAAAGCTGTTGACAGATTCTCTTTAAATAGACCCTGTGTTATACTAGCTTTCTGCATGGGAAAGCACCAGCAGCATCTTTTGGTGATAACAAATGATTGCCTGGGGTTCCAACAGCCAGAAATCAGCTCATCATGAGAGCTGCCTCAAGAAAGGAGATTGCCTTGGTGGACAACTTTTTAACAAGAAAAGAAGTAGGCAATGGGAACAGATATAGCTGGAGTTACAATACCATGTTAGTAAGTCCCCTTTTAAAATGTCCAAAGTAGCTAAAATAGTAATTCATAAGTTTGATCCTGGCAAAATCAAGTCCCCTGAGATTGCCTGCCAATGACGACTGAAAGGTAGAGCAATGACCTTGTGAGGATTAATTGGCCCCAAATGGTTTTCTGAATAAGATAGTAAGATGTAGTAAGCTTTAATTACAGATCGAGGTTAATGCTTTTGGCTATTGTCTTTTTTTAAGTCTGTAACCTCACAAATCAGTGAGTACATGTAGCGAGAGGAAATGTCTATGTGGGTTCCTTTTAGAAATGTGGATCTTACTTACAGGATACAGACTGTTTATTAATGTTTTATCACATTTTAGCAATGTTTTAGCCTATATATTATATCTTTCATCCTTTCTTAAGTGGAAGGTTCCCAGCCACCCTTCCTGTAGAGATGTTGTAGTCTCTTTATTTGTTTTGTATATTGTTTTAAGACTGTGGCCGAATATTATGTAATCTTTAAACGGAGCATTGTCCTTGAAAATATCCTGGATTTATTCAATGGATTGTAGGAGCTTTCAATATAGTAATGCTTGCATAGTGTATATAATGCACCCCCAAATATGCTCATAAATGTTCCCAATCTCTTGGTGTGGTGTGAGTATTTCACCTCTCAGACTAACCTAGAGGTGCTAGTCTAAGAGGTGAAATACTCACACCACACCCTGGTCACCGACTGGCATAGAAAAAGTTCCTTGCACACTTCTCTTTGTTAATTTTGTATACCTAAAGCCAGTCATGCCCAGGGGTGGATTGGCCATAGACCCTACAGGGAAATTTGCAGACGGGCCGATGGCCAGGGGGCCAACTTAATCCCTCTTGATGGCCGCAGGCCAGGTACATAATGATCTGATGCTCAAAGGCCACAGGTGTCCGTCTGAACTCAACTGTATTACCATCCTCAGGACAATGATACAGTTGAATACTGTGGTTGGGGCTCCCTACTTCAGTTGTCTTGCCTACTTGTTTTGTTCCATCTTCTGTCAATTTGGACCCACCTACAACATTGGGCCACTTTTATTTT
This sequence comes from Bufo gargarizans, assembly GCF_014858855.1. Classification (NCBI taxonomy): domain Eukaryota; kingdom Metazoa; phylum Chordata; class Amphibia; order Anura; family Bufonidae; genus Bufo; species Bufo gargarizans. The sequence goes on from NC_058088.1 coordinate 106,078,259, forward strand.
TTTTCCAGGGCCACTTTAAGTCCCCAATCTGCCCCTGGTCATGCGCATGAGATAACTGTCAGCATAATACACGTTTGGCTGACAGCTATCTCTCCTAATCCCACCATACACACTCATGCTCGGCTGAGCATGCATGTGCTGGGAATGTGAATGGGGGCAAAGCTGCTGCTAGACACGACTGAAGGGCATTAGGATCAGGCATCTTGAAATCAAACTGCCTGATCTTTTTTTCCCCAATCTGATAATGAAGGATAGTTGTGAGATCCCGATGTAATCAGTGAGTTCCTCTAAAGTACATCTATTGTGTAAGTAAAATTTGGAGCTAGTCAGATGCCTCCCTGATGGTAATGCTTCATGGATAAGTATCTGCCTGTATTTCTGCCTGCAGACACTCACTATTGTACCACTCTTCAGCCCTTCAGCAAACAAACGGCCTTCTATTAAAGCCAAATATTTCACACTCATCAGTCCAGAGCACCTTCTGCCATTTTTCTGCCCCATAGTTCGTATGTTTTTGTGCATGGTTGAGAGGAAACATAACCAAGTGGCTGGATGAGTCAATTTTTTAAATATTTGGCTCTAACAGAAGGCAGTTTGTTTGCTGAAAGGCTGGAGAGTGCTTAGGATTAGTGGAGTCCTCAATGCTGAGAAATAGAGGCAGATACTTATCTATCATGCAATACCATCAAGTAAGCTTTTGATATGCTCCAAATTTATTCTGCAGCAGGACAACAACCTCAAACATATAGCCAATGTCATTAACAACTATCTTCAGCATAAACAAGAACAAGGAGTCCTGGAAGTGATGACATGGCCCCCACAGAGCCCTGATCTCAACATTATCAAGTCTGTTTAGGATCACATGAAGAGACAGAAGGATTTGAATTGGAAAAACCTGTCTTCCGAGTTCCTTCAAAAACTATGTACAAGTGTAACTAGAAGAGTTGATGCTGTTTTGAAGGCAAAGGGTGGTCACATTTGATTTGGATTTCTCGTTTGTTAATCGATAAAAATAAACTATTAACGCTATTTTTAAAGTATTCTTACTTTGCATCACTAAAACTCTTGCGCAGTATTATATATACACTACAAAGTAAGAATATAATTGACATATGTGTGGGCATTTGATTGGTTTACGTAGGTGCTTCTCCTTACCCTGGTGTGCAGATTGATGAAGACTTCTGTTGCCGACTAAAGGAAGGAACTCGGATGAGACCTCCAGAATACTGTACTCCTGAAATGTAAGAGAACATAGTCTAGCATCTATTCCCCAAGTATATACATATAATGATACTAATAACAATAACCTCATGATACAGTAAAGAGGGCATTTTTATGCCTCATCTGATGACACCATTGATTTTCAGATATCAGACAATGCTTGATTGCTGGCAAGGAGTCCCAACAGACCGACCAACATTTACAGAGCTAGTGGAACGCTTAGGAGACCTTCTTCAGGCCAATGTTCAGCAGGTTTGTGTCACATAATAGCAAGATTTTTTTCTTTATTTGCATAAATTCCCAGGTATAAACTTATCTCTTTTGCTCTTTGGTCTATTATAGGAGGGAAAAGACTATATTCCTCTGAACACTGCTTTACGAATTGACGGGGATCTAAACTCAAAACCTGGGAATGAGGAACAAAACATAAGAAACTCCATTACACGATGGAGCATACTAGAGTCTGGGTAAGATGCACAGTGAACTGGAAATATATTTCTCGGTGTCATTGGCAAGTCACAGTGTAGAAATTACTGGCAGCTTTCTAAAATGCTGGAAAGGAGAAGTTACATAATACTTGCATTACATCTCATTGTTCATTGTCCTTGCAGTTTACAGACATGACTTGTGGATCTTGAAGTCAGCATGCCCAGACATATGTGCTGCACATGCTACATGCACCTGCACTCAGGGGTGACCTAGTTAACATGTGAAGTACATCATAAACATATTATTCAAAGCTGTTTTATAATGTTGATCCATCTCTAGGACCTTCTTGCTGTAATTGCTCCCATATGTCCTAATTTCTAGTACTTCTTCCTATGTACTGCCTTATTCCCTATACAAAAACATCATAATAAAAAATGGAATGTATTCACTGTTAATAGATATAAGGGCGCACCAGAAAATGTAAGGAGTCCACTTGTTTATAGTTACATTGGGAAGATTATCAAAGAGCTTGTGGGTGTCGGGTTCACCCTATGTCTCTTCATTTTAGAAACAACAACAAGAACCGACCGCTGAGTGTGAAGACATTTGACGAGGTGCCAGTGGGAAAGGACAAAGTGCTCAGCGAGGTAAACAATTCTGTCAAGGGAAAAGTAAAAAGAGCACTTTCCCTCTATCACGTCATCCGACTATAAAGCAAATGTTCACATGTAGCAGCAACCTGCCCTTAGCCGGCAACATCTGGGATTAGGAGGAACTAAAAAAAAGATCACATTTAAAGGGGTTAACCCATGAGTAATGTAAAAAATGAAAATCAGAGATCATATAGTACTCTCTCCCTATCACAGCTCACGAGGCAATTGAAGGATGAAACTGAGCATGTGCAGCCTTCTGAGTGAGCCAAAGAAATAAGAAAAAAAAACAGCGCTATACAGTCACATTGTATTAAATAACCCAGTGGCTATACTCAATTTTTAACCGCATGCAAGCACAAAAGTATTCAGATCCAAGTGCTGGTTTGAAAATATCAGATCAGCGGGGATCTGAAACCCAGCACCCCCGCCGGTCTGCTCTTTATAGAGAAGATCGCGCAGCCTTCCCTTCATTGTTTACCTGCTTGCCTTCAACATCACAATGGTGAGCAGGTGTAATTACAAGCCGTCCCACTCACTTCAATGGGAAGGCTCGTTCCTATGTGATATTGAGGATAGGTCATAAATCTTGGAAAAGCCATTGAACAATATTCCACAGAGAGAGGTTATTACCTTTGTCCCTGCATCTGTCTTAGGTCTCATATATGCGGCATAGACACCCATGTGCATGGAGCCCTTTGTCAGACACACAAGGTACCTGTGGCTTGTTGCTCAGCTGTAGGCACTCTATGTGCCACCGTATAGCAGAATATCAGTAACATAGCATCCATATAGGGTGAACTGTTTTCCAGCTCAACAGAGACACGATGCACTAAAAGCGTAAGGCACACACAGGTTAAATTGAAAAGAAGCATAGTTCCAGCATCTAAGAAGTAAAAGTTCAAGGCTCGGCTTTAAATTCCATCAAAGTCCAACATACAAAGCAATTCCTGCTTACGCATTTCAGGCACACATGCTGCCCTTAGTCATAGCCTCCGTATACATTCATATGGGAAAAAAGAAAAAAGGCCTGTGTGTGCTTCTCTTTGAAATCAGATAGTCAGCCAACATTTATCTAATATATATGAGCATTTGAAGCCCAAGCATGAGCCATTTAGACGTAATCTTGGGAAGGGTCTTTTGGAGGGCTGCGCATACCACTACCATCTTATGGCATAACCTTAGACCGTCTGTCTAGACCTGCACCAGGTTTATCACAGGGGTTCAGGCTTGAGGATAAATCTGGTGCAGGGACAGGCACTTTTCTCTGACTCTATACCGACAGAATTTTGCTCCAGAATTGTAGTACAATTTTGGCTCAAAATGGTACATCTTAGGCCCCACTCCCTTTCCCATGAAGCCCCCAACTCTTTCTGATAAGCCCCACCCCCTTGACAAGCATATCTAAAAAAAAAACGGAAACCCCAGATAGGCCAAACCGTGCCACTGTTTAGACATATTTTTGGGGCAGACACATTAGTACCTCTGCGCCTGTGCTCTTTGTTTTCTTAGCATTTAGCTTCGTACTTTTATTTTGATGACAAGTATAAATCCCACTGACGATATCTGTATATCCTCTATAACAGGAGGGTGAATCTGACAGTGGTATGGTGCTTTCCTCACTGGAAATGAAGTATCTCAAGCGGCAAGAGACCCGATCATGGCCTTTTGGGATAATTGCTAATGCGTAAGTGGAAAGCTATTACATTAATGTAATCCATGTGTGTTCTGCAATTCTTCTATGTCAGTCACTGTAGCAGATAATAAAAGAGTCAGACAGATTTACTGTGTATGTTGGCCTTTGATAACCATTTTACAGTATATACACTTAGTGGCCATTATAATGATGATTAGGTGAGCTCGATCACATTGTCATTTCTAGTAGTGGACGCAACCAGCAGAGGGTCAAGAACAGGACTTGTGCCCCTCACACTCCCGAGCACTTCCCTCAAGTGTCTCTTGCAAATCCCTCACAGGTGCGCCAATTACAGTCCTCCAGTAATGTGCAATTAAATATGTTATCACAGTCTCTTAAGGCACTCTAATAGACAGTAGGAGGTTGGATTATTATCCTTTGCAGGTGGCAGTAGACCTCCTTACCTAAAGGGCCTCAGTGCAGCTGCACTTGCTTCACATATGGTGTATCCATTCCTGGTCATTTTCTAAAAGAGTTTAGGAATGATCGTAAGGCCTCATGCACACAACCGTATCCGTCTTGCGGTACGCAAATCGCAGATCTGCAAAATACAGATACAGTTTGTGCAAATTTTCACAGCACCCACTGTCAAAATGCTTATTCTTGTCCACAAAACAGATAAGAATAGGACAGGTTCTATCCTTTCCGGCCCATCCACGGAAGCGACAGCAGACGGATGACATCCGCTTGCTGTCAGTTTTATTTTGCGGACCCATAGAAATGAATGTGAATGGGTCCGTGTCCGTTGCGGATTGGACACAGACCAAAAATACGGTCTTGTGCAGTAGGCCTAAGTGTTGCTTTACTTCATCTGCCAGTGTCATGAATAGACAGGGGTCCATTACTGTATTGTGCCTATATGATACCAGGGGTGGGATTCAAATTTTTAACAGGTTCCCTACTCAACGCCGGACACACGGCATCACGACACATGTTTACACATACATACACCATATATATGCAGCACACGTACACATAAATACACCATATACATGGTACACATACATAAATACACCATATACATGGTACACATACATAAATACACCATATACATGGTACACATACATAAATACACCACATACATGGTACACATACATAAATACACCATATACATGGTACACATACATAAATACACCATATACATGGTACACATACATAAATACACCATATACATGGTACACATACATAAATACACCATATACATGGTACACATACATAAATACACCATATACATGGTACACATACATAAATACACCACATACATGGTACACATACATAAATACACCATATACATGGTACACATACATAAATACACCACATACATGGTACACATACATAAATACACCACATACATGGTACACATACATAAATACACCATATACATGGTACACATACATAAATACACCACTATACATGGTACACATACATAAATACACCATATACATGGTACACATACATAAATACACCATATACATGGTACACATACATAAATACACCATATACATGGTACACATACATAAATACACCACATACATGGTACACATACATAAATACACCACATACATGGTACACATACATAAATACACCATATACATGGTACACATACATAAATACACCATATACATGGTACACATACATAAATACACCACATACATGGTACACATACATAAATACACCATATACATGGTACACATACATAAATACACCACATACATGGTACACATACATAAATACACCATATACATGGTACACATACATAAATACACCATATACATGGTACACATACATAAATACACCATATACATGGTACACATACATAAATACACCATATACATGGTACACATACATAAATACACCACATACATGGTACACATACATAAATACACCATATACATGGTACACATACATAAATACACCACATACATGGTACACATACATAAATACACCACATACATGGTACACATACATAAATACACCATATACATGGTACACATACATAAATACACCACATACATGGTACACATACATAAATACACCACATACATGGTACACATACATAAATACACCATATACATGGTACACATACATAAATACACCATATACATGGTACACATACATAAATACACCATATACATGGTACACATACATAAATACACCACATACATGGTACACATACATAAATACACCACATACATGGTACACATACATAAATACACCATATACATGGTACACATACATAAATACACCACATACATGGTACACATACATAAATACACCATATACATGGTACACATACATAAATACACCATATACATGGTACACATACATAAATACACCACATACATGGTACACATACATAAATACACCACATACATGGTACACATACATAAATACACCACATACATGGTACACATACATAAATACACCATATACATGGTACACATACATAAATACACCATATACATGGTACACATACATAAATACACCACATACATGGTACACATACATAAATACACCATATACATGGTACACATACATAAATACACCATATACATGGTACACATACATAAATACACCACATACATGGTACACATACATAAATACACCATATACATGGTACACATACATAAATACACCACATACATGGTACACATACATAAATACACCATATACATGGTACACATACATAAATACACCATATACATGGTACACATACATAAATACACCATATATACACTACACAAACTAAGGAGCTAAACTATCAGCGAAGCAATGGAAGCGAACATCTCCAGCTGCCCTGCTGCCGCCAGAGCACTGAATCGGGACTCAGCCAGTAACACGGTTCTCCGATCCAGCCGTAATTTTAACAACCGGATCTGGAGAACTGGAGGGAACTGGCTGAATCCCATGCCTGTATAATACTGATATCTATCCTGATCGAAGCAATGAAGCTTCACTGGAATTAATAAAGGAACACTCCGCGCAATATATACACTTTGCAATGCCTAGTGCAATGCCTATAGAAGCAGTGCATGACACAAGAATACACGGTGCGGTGCCATCTGTTGCCCCCCTCATGCCCTGCATTTGGCAAAGCATGGTGTAAACCATTTACCCAGAGTGTTTCTTTAACACAGTTGACTCAATTATATGAATTTTATGTGGTTTTAGTTTAAAAATCAGTCAGATAAAATAAATATATTCACAATCGGTCCAAAAGCTACAGCAGGCAAATAAACCAAAAAGCTGAAACAATATCATTCGGCAGTCACGCAGTATAAGGATACATCAGAGACATTTACCCTGGACACATTTCAGACATGGTCTCCACTTGACAGTAAACGTTCTTGTGGATCATTACTTTGCTTTTTCAAACATGGGATATTGTGCTTGTCATTCTCCTGCCAGATCCCACTGTTCTCATGGCTTGTGGTTGTATTCGCTCTCTGAGCCTGGCAGACTAACCGAGCGGGAGATCAGAGGAGTGAGGCACCAAATAAAACAAGCCCCATGCATGCCCACCAAACAACATCACACCAGTTTACTTCTACCTTCCATAAAGTCGATTACACTGACATACACTGACACGGTGGAGCTATAACTGCGATTCACTTGTACAAAGTCATTAGTGAAAGTGTTCCCTTTAGCTTTTGTAGAAAAGAAATGTCTCAAACCCTTCAAGACCCTAGAATTTTCTGTTCTTGTTTTTTTCCGCCCTGCCTTCTCAGGGCCAAAACTTTATTATTTTTCCGTTCACATAGCCGTATGAGACTTGTTTTTTGCGTGACAAGTTGAACTTTCAAACAGCAACATTTAATATTCCATGTGATGTAGTGGAAAGCTGGGAAAAAATTCCAAATGGGGTGAAATGGGAACAGAAACGCAATTGCGCCACAGTTTTATGGATTTTGTTTTTACAATGTTCCCTATGCGGTAAAACTGGCCTGTTCCCTTCATTCTCCAGTACAGTACAATTACATACCACATTTGTATAGTTCTTCTTGTGTTTTAATAACAAAAATTTGAAAAAAAACACGAATATTTGCTTTGCATTGCCATACTCTGACCCCCATAACTTTTTTATATTTATATCTATGGAGCTGTGGAAGGCTTATTTTTTACAGGGCAATCTGTAGATTTCATTGATACCATTATCGAGTGTGTATGCCTTTCTAATAACTTTTTGTTGGATTTTTTGGCAAAGTAAAGCAATACAAAAACGGCTAATCTGACTTTTTTTTTCTGTAGTGGCATTTACTGTATGGGATAAATATATTTACAGTTCAATAATTTGGGTGTTTTAGGACATACCAGCCATAGGAAGTTTTGCTGTGGTAGCCTCAGATCCTTCAGAGGGACTGAGGCTACCACAGAGGGACTTTGGCTACTACAGCAAATGGACAGCTTCCCCGGTCACAATTGACCACGGCATCTGAGGGGTTTAACGTCCATGATCAGTGTTACTTCTAATCACAGACATTATCCCTGTGTGTCTGCTTTTTAAAATAGCAGAAACCTGGTAGCTAAGGTGTCCACTGCGCTCCGGCGCGGGCACCATTTTTAAACACCTAACTGCCGCCATACATGTACAGCAGAGGTCGGCTTAGAGTAACCAGCACCACACTGGATCTCTTCAGGTCAGAGCACCTTGGAATTTATGGAGGATTTTTAAAAAAGTCTGCCTTTATTCCAAAAATAATGCTACACCTTTTCATAGGTTGTGTCAGACATCATATAGTACATGATAACCTCTTTCTAACAAAACCTCATATGGATCCAGAGATCTCCTCATGTTTTGCTCTGCTTGACTTTTTTCAGGCTGGCCCAGGGGGTATGTCCATTTAACAGGGGGCATGTCCTTTCCTTTCTGCTGCAGCTCTCTCTGTCACCGCTCTGGGAGTGTGTCTTCTGCAGCTCTCACCCTGTTAAATCACAGCTTCTAAAAGAAGATCTGCCTCGTGGCTGTTGAAGGATGGAACTTGTGCGTCCACCTTAGCAATGTTACTGAGGTAGATGGACAAACATGGAAAAGATAAAACAGCAGGTGGCGCTATACAGATGCATTTTTATTGAATAAGTCAGTGGTTATTCTAAATAGTTAAGTACATGCAATTACAAAAGTATTCAGATCCAGGGGCTGTTTTAAAAATGTAGAATATTTTTCATGGGACAGCCCTTCAAGACCTGAAATAAATAGTTATATTTCACTAGTTCACAGATATTTCTGTAGAACCAATGTGTGATCATAACGTTATGTAATTGCATCTCCATTATGTCACTATGTACTAAATGGTGGCTGAGGTCCAGCACACAATGATATTTGGCTGCCTGCCTCCATCTCTCGACATATCTAATACCTGAGTCCTACAAGCAGTGATCTATTAAAGTAAAGGCATGTGCGCCCTCCTACCTTACAATAAATGTTATGGTGTGCTCTAAATTATGTGTGCAGGTGCTCTGGCCCCTCCAGTGACTTTATAGTGAGTCATTTCAGGTCATATATGCAGCAGTAATTTATCATAAATTATGCCAGGTTGCAAAGTCAGGGTGTAGCATCAGTGAAAGTGGAGGGAATATTTTATGTGTTCTAGGAATGTGGAGGTAAGAAGATGATCTGTCTCACTATTTGGACCCCCTCCCTACACAGAAAAATATTAGGGGTGTGTCCATGTTCTCACTATCACAACTCAGCAGGTAGTTGAAGGATAAAACTGAGCATGTGCGACCTTCTCAGTGAGCAGGACAAAGAAATAATAAATAAAAAAACAGCAGGAGGCGCTATACAGATACATTTTAATGAATAACTCAATAGCTATGCTCCATTTTTAATTACATGCAATTACAAAAGAATTCAGATCCGGGTGCTTGTTTGAAAAATTTAGAATATTTTTTATGGGACAAAACCTTTAACATTTTTCCTTTTACAGAATGAAAGCAGTAAGCAAAAGCAAGGAGTCAGTATTGGGGGAGAACGAAAGAAATCATGTAAAGTACCAGCCATCTACCCAAATAGAAGAAGACCTCACACTCGAAGACCTTGTTCTCATGCCCATGGATCTAAACCTTGAGTGTCACAGCCCACCTCCAGATTATAATTCTGTCATTCATTATTCAACTCCTCCAGTGTAGCACCGGTGGCCACTACCCAAGTTATGACCAACTAACAGCTTGTTTAGTAGTGCAGCCTTATTTAAGAGACATTTAACAGATCAATGACTGTTTCTTCAGCCCATAGGAAAATCTTTCCAGGTAGAGTTGTATTTTCATGTGACACAAAGGAGAAACTCCGATGAGTGGAGAATCTTTAAGGCCTATATCACTGAGATACCAGCACCAAATGGACATCTGATAACTTATTAAAGCACAAGATTTAAGTATTCAAGTAGGATCAACAATTATATTTACCCATCTGTAATTTCACGTATTCGCTTTCACTGGCGTTGTATTATTTTTCTCACTTACATTGTTTTTTATGTCAGTCACATTTTAACTGTATTCCAGAAGAAAGTTTGAGCATACGCTAACGTTCGGCTTTCTTTCTACTGTATATAATAACATTGATAGATACTAGTACCCAAACTAAGATTTTGGTCATATCACTTCCGATGATTTGGGCTGTAATAGTTTTTTCTTAATAGTATGTTTTTATGACCTTTTGTGTTCCTCATTGTTTTGCAAAAAGCTTCAAACAGAAGTGGCACGGGACATAATTTGAAGCTCCTGGATCTCATCCCGTCACCTACCATGTGCTATCACTCTTATGAGGCAGAGGGGTCAATGAGCACCCTCAGGCACCAAGGCTACCTTTGCACACCCTATCGGTTATACCCCTGTCGGAAACAGATTGTATTGTCTGAGCCAAGTGTGTTGTCACAGGCTGCTGGATTTCTGTGACTGTCATTGTCATGATAATGATGGAACTGTCTTATGCTGCCTCTAGGTATGCTCACATATCTTTTCTTTTAGAGCTCTTATTTAAAATTTGAAAGAAATATGCACATCATACAGGAAGTAAATATGAAGCTAACTTTACTGGTTATATTTTACCATAATGGAGTTTTCTCATAATTAACTTGCTTTTATATAAAAGCCAAATAGTGGGGGTATTACCTGTGCATTTGTTTCCATAACTCCTATCCATTTTAGTATGGGGGAATTTAAGGGGTTGTCTCCTTACAGACAACTTCTTTCAGAATGTGACCCTTGAGGCAAAGAGTCACCCTGGCATACAACTGATCTTACCAAGGAAGCCTCAGTCATCCAGGCCTGTAGTATGGCATAGTGACCATTAAGATTAACAGCTGTCCTTGTAACACAGCGATGACTTCAGTCCACTTAAATATGAGTCACTCATTCAGAGCAGCTATCCATTCTGGAAACTTGAGTGGGGGACCGACTTCTGTGATGTTCATCTGGTCTATGCACATGGACAAGGGTTGTCTTCATGAAAGATTTAACCATATCAAATCTCCACCAAAACTGGAGATTGTTCTCTTTTTTCTCTGAAGTATTTTTATTTCAGATCATCAATGTCATTGCAAATCACTTTGAAATCATAATACTTCTACATAGTTGGAGATACTTCTCTAACTCTGACTGCCAGATCTTGGGGACATTGATGGGACATTGTCAAAAAGTTAAAGGGTTGGCATGGTATAGACATTTTTTTTCTTAGTAGGTGCTGTGGAAAATGAGTTGATCACAGGACACCTCTCTCTGCTAGGAACCCCAGCAATCCAAGGGACCTTAGCAGCAAGTGTTAGTTTCCAATGCAGCGCCACCACAGGCTAAATAAAGCATTGCACAATGCCTTTTAAAATCAATAGACATGCTGGGTCCTCCAAAGTTATTAACTCAGATCTAACTAATGAGTTAATGGAAAGGGGTTTTCTAAACCAAACACTCCTTTTAATGATAGCAAAACCACTTTATTGTAAGATGGTGGAGTTGGGTTACCACCAAAATGTTATTTAAGCAGCAAAGAAACCATTACTTTTTGTTACTTGTGTATTTTAGCTCTTGAGACAACTCAGGAGACCAGGGACACTACTCATTACTTGGTGCTTTTCTGCTGTTTCACATTGATTTTGTTGTATCTGATAAAATAATATGTTGCCTTAAAGTATTATAAGTGGCTTTGTATATTTACTAATATTTTCTGGTATTTTATATCCACAGTAATTTAATTACCGTATTTCGTTCCTCCCCCCCCCCCCCCCCTTCATGTAATGTACAGTATAAAGTTCATATAGCAAAGCCTTCTGGTTATATGCAAGAACACACTATTACTGGCGAACTCTCGGTGCCTGCAAGGCATGGCCTGTTTTTTTTTTCATTTACGTTAGACTTGGGTTTCTGCTTGATAACACTGGCTTTATGCTATGTCGTATTATAACAAATTGTCTTACTCATATATCAGTATATATCAGTATATGGAAAGAAAATGCTAGAGGCAATGAAGATCTATAGCCTTGCACAAGGATTTGCTTATGCTTTGTGAATCCCAACCACTGTATGTCATAAAGTGGAATATTATATTGTGAAACGGTAAACTATTTTAGAGATGCCAACAAGACTTTTTAATGCATTGTTTGCAATTTGTCACATTAAACTCCAACCAGAAATCCTGGGCACTGAATTGAAACATACTGTATGATCCAGAAGTGGGTCAATGCTTTTGCCGTGTTATTTTTCAATCCTTCTTCCATTTCCCAACATTTCATTTATGTTGTGTCCAAGTTATTTATTTGATGTGCAATGTAATATACAAAAACACTAACTATAATGTGTAGCTTTAAGACTACATCCACATGTAGTGTAAACTGGACAAAAGAAATCAGTTGTGGATTGGCCACGGAATTTGTAGTGAATTTCATGGCAAAATACACATATGGATTTTTTCATGGATTTGCCGCAGAGTTCACCCTGTGTATTACAAAGGGTGAAATCCACAGAAATAGTAGACATGCTGTGAATTTAAATTCTGCACCGCTTTTCAATTTCTTAATTGATTTTTCTCCACGTGATACCATGTAAATTTTCATTCACTTTGGTGCTGGTGTAATTTGGATTTTCTACCTGCAAATCCTAATGGCAAATCCACAGTTGGGACTCATTCAGATAATCGGACGCGTTTGCAGAACCGCAAAACACGGATACCAGCCATTGGGGTTCCGCATTTTGCAGAATGGAAAGGCCAGCCCTATGATAGAATGCAATTGCGGACAAGAATAGAACATGTTCTACCTTTTTTTGCAGGGCCACGGAATGGAACTACGGATGAGGACAGCACACAGTGTGCTGTCCGCATCTTTTGCAGCCCCATTGAAATGAATGGGTCCGCATCTGCTCCGCAAAATTGCGGAACGGATGCGGAAAAATATACGGTCATGTGCCTGGGCCCTTAATCTGCTACATGGGAATATATCTAAATTGTATCATTTCCACCTTATGTAGGATGTTAGTCCCAGAATAATTCATCTAGTCATTGGACCTATGGACCTCTGCCATTGTCGAGGGTCTTTTTACAGTTAATAAACTAGGGATCTCAAATACAGATTCTATTCCTTTATCAAAATGAGTTTTACTTGGTTTCATAGGTTTTACTTGCCGGGTTTCAAGGGTTTGTTTCTTACCCCGCCTCCGAAAAAAAAAAAGCAATATTGTTATCCATGGGCTGTATCTAGTATTGCATCTCCTCCTCCCCATTCATTTAATTGGTGATGAACTGAAGTACCAGACCAAACCAATGGACAGAAGTGGTGCTGTTTCTGGGAGAAAACACTGTCTTTTGCAGGGCAACATCTTTAAAAAGTTTTTTTTTTTAAAACAATGTCATCCATCATAAAACTCAGAAGGGTTTAACCCCTCTGATCCCATTCCCATACCCAGTGCATGCATATTATCGACATGAATGAGAGTGGTGGTATACTGCAAATAGAATTAACTTCTAAAATTCATATTTCAGTTGGAGCAGGGGGCAGCTTTGTGCTATTACTACACATTAGTGAGAGCCTTCAGGAAAATAACTGGAAATGGCATTTATTTGCGTATAAACCAATATATAACCCAGGATCTTCATCAGTGATGCAGTAAGAAAAGCTTCTGTGAATGTCTTTGTGCCACTTGAAGTTGCTGTACGCTTTTAGCATCATTTTAATTCTTCCTACTGGTGTATATATAATACTCTTCAGTATCGCAATATCCATTTGGGTGAAGATCACTTGTCTGTTCTGTGTAACTTCTCAGGGAGTCTTACAATAGTTGTTTTGTTGGTCTTATAAAGGAAAGTTGGGAGAGCTCAAAGTGTTACGTGATGAGGGGTAAAAAAAAGTGACAGCATAAAATTCATGCAAATTCTATAAATCTTCCTGCCAAGCAATAAGAACATTTTGCTGATGTATTTTATATTGTAACTTACTAAGGAGATCTGCTCAGAAAAATTAGCTTTCCACTACACCATTTACACATTCAATGGTTGACACATGTTTTTAAGTTTGAGGTGACGGTTGAGGGGTCACTCGCTGATCTTTGTACACAAGAGATGATATGTTGTCTTGTCTCGACTTCGACCATGGCAGCCAATCTGTGGCCACAGCATTGACTGAGATAACTCTACATTTTTTAAGTGTTTCATGAATCCTAGTTATTCAAGTAGTTGTTCTGCCTTAACAAGCAAGTCGACAAAGTTTTCCAAATGTATACAAAAGTGGACTTCACAAGACTTTTTTTTTACCTGCTTTAAGGTCAACCTGTCACCTTGAGGGCAGGTCCAACCCTCCATGGTTCTACTAATCGCCATAGGGTTCTATGGTAGGTGCGGTTTTTACAGTCTGGATAAAGTCCAGGTTAGTTGTATTGTAGCAGTCTTAAAGGAAGACTGTCACATTGAACATGGCACCTGTGGGCATCATGTTATAGAGCAGGAAGAGCTGAACAAATTGATATTATTTTATTTTACTTACGTATATATTGCGCTTTACATACATTATTCCTAGGGATGAGCGAATCGACTTAGAATGAAACATGTTTCAAGGTACCCGAGTTTGGGAAATGATTTTTTACAGTAGAAATTAATTTATGAAGTTATTACCCGAAGTCTTGCGAGACTTTGTGAAGTAATAACTTCGGCTCATAGGAGCCAATAGAGCTCGCTCCGTACAGTATTGAAGCAAAGTTTTATGCAAATCGACTTCGGATGTTTCATCCAAAGTCGATTCGCTAATCCCTAATTATCATCATTTGGTGTCCCCAGAGGAGCTCACAATCTAAATTCCCTACTAGTATGTCTTTGGAGTGTGGGAGGAAACCGGAGTACCTGGAGGAAACGCAAACAAACATGGGGAGAACATACAAACCATGCAGATGTTTAAACCTAGGATCCCAGCGTTGCAAGGCACCCTGTGCAAACATGGTGTCTCCGCTTTGTGAGAAAATTTCTGTATAACCTGTAATTCATTCATCTAAATCCCTGCTCTGTCTATGCGTTGTGTTCGGTGTATGGTTCTATCAGTGATTGATAGCTATTGCTTACTCATACAGGGAAGGCTGTCAATCACTGAACAGTACCGCCCACTGGACTCCTAAGCATAGACAGAACAGGGATTTAAAGAGGACCTTTCATTACAATAAAAAATCTAAACTAAGTATGCTGACATGGAGAGCGACGCCCAGGGATCTCCCTGCACTTACTATTATCCCTGGGCACCCTGTCTGTTCTCCCGGTATAGGCTCCGGTATCTTCAGATTTTCGGCTCAACTGGGAGGAGCCTGCTCTTGTTCTCCTGGTCATCTCCTTCTCAGTTCATAGCCTGGGAGAAAAAAACCTCTCAGGCAATGAGCTGAGCGCTGCGATTGGCCAGCACTCCAGCCTGGGAGAAGGAGACGCCCAGGAGAACTAGAGCAGGCTGCTCCCAGTTGAGCCAAAAATCTGAAGATACCGGAGCCTATACCGGGAGAACGGAGCAGAGCCCAGGAATAATAGTAAGTGCAGGGAGATCCCTGGGCGCCGCTCTCCATGTCAGCATACTTAGTTTAGATGTTTTATTGTAATGAAAGGTCCTCTTTAAATGAATCAAATACAAGTTATACTAAATGGTTTTACAAAAACTTATACATCCATCTGCTCAGCTCCTCCTGCTCTACAACAGGCAGACAGTCTTTAAGGCCAGTTTAAGATGGCTATAATAAAACTGAACTGGACCTTCCACGGCCTGTAGGACCAAGGCCTACCATAGAACCCTATGGAGATCTAACTTCAGTTCAGTACAACCTTGAGGGATCAATTTTACACCGTAATATGTATTGCAACCATCTTAACGGGCCTTTAAATACACTGTAGTTCTATAGTACGCAAGTCTACATATAGGACCCTCTTCCTCACACAACATGAAGCATAAAAGGATATCAGGCCTTCAGATAAAAATGTAAAATAAGGGGGAAATGTGCAGGAACTAAAAGGAACTGTATATGCTATGTGTACTATCTATATGGAAAGAGTAGACTGTGGAGACTTTGGCGAGATTTATCAGAACTGGTGTAAAGGAAAATTGTCTTAGTTGCCCATATTAACCAATAAGATTCCACCTTTTATTTTCCAAAGGAGCTTCATAAAATGAAAGGTGGAATCTGATTGGTTGCTTTGGGCAACTAAGCTAGTTTTCCTTCACACCAGTTTTGATAAGTCTACCCCATAGTGTACCAAACAGAGATAGGACTGAGTTTATAGAGGGTTTCATCCCCCATAATGTATATGGCACGGCTGGTGACATACAGTATACTCTATAATATCACTAAAATAAATGAAAACACTGACTGAGCCTCCAGTCTGTAAATGCCATGTTATTCAGTTATGCCGGCATTCAAGTGAATTAAGTGAATGGCTTTACTTCCTCATAATTCAGTGAGCAGTGTCATAGCCACTGAAACACTGCTATGAGTAAAACTACCTACCTACAAAGTTATTTATAAGATATTATTATATTAGTTAGCATCTTTTTGGCAGATATAAGTTGACATATTTGACAAAGTCTGTAAAGCTGTAAGAATTTTATATGGTGTAGTCAGGACAGAGATACCACTATGTTTTTTCTTTTTTTACTTTTACATTATGTAACCAATGCAACTGAGTTTTAAATGTAAAACTAACTCTTTCCACAGGGTCATTCATAGCGTGATGAACCGTAACCTACATATAAGGTGTACTCTATATTACATCTATATACACACACACACAAAATCATTCCAAATATGTATATCAAGCACTGTGGAATATATGTGAAACTCTTTTGTGATTGGGGCTTGTGGCCGGATATTTGTTGGCCCTGGAGTAATGAATGTATGCACTGAAACTTTGTAAGCTTTCTTATATAGTCTTATAAATGTATTTTATGTATTATTAACCCAAACAAAATAAAGATTATATATTTATACAGATATGATTACTATATTCTCTGCATTCCTATGAAATCTGTCAGATTCGCCATGCTGTTTTGTTCCATAGACTCACAAAGGCATAGTCATAGCTAGAGTTTTCTTCACCTAAGGCAAATATTCATTTTCCTTCCCTCACCCCCTATATATCATCTTGGCCAATGCAGGGTGCCTTGTTGGTACCCCTTTACTTACTGACACCCATTGGTAACTTACCCACTGATCCATCAGCCGCTCCACACCAAGACATTCCAAAACAATGGCAAGTCAGTAAGAAGCTGAACTTACAACATAATGATAAAAAATTAGCACAAATAGTTGAGAGGATCCTTTGCTCAGGACCACAATTACTACTTTTACAATTGTGGCGTTTTTTTTTTTTAGCTTTCATAGAAATTTATATGGGAAAATGCCTAAAAACAGCATACCTAAAGTATACTATGTATTAGTGATGAGCGGCAGGGGCAATATTTGAATTTGCAATATTTCACAAATATTTGGTAGAATATTTGTCATCTATTCACAAATTCGAGATTATTTTCTTGATCGTGAAAAATCAGCAATGTAATATTCGTACAATGCGCGCAAAATACAGGCGTAGGTCACTATAGCTACATTTTTCAAGCTGCTAGAAGTTTTCTGAGACTGGAGAAAATGGTTGGCACGGCAGAACATAAAAAATTGCTTTATATGTAGATCGTGCTCCAATATATTCGCGATGGCAAAATAGGCACTAATGATGCAAATATTTTGGCACAATACGTGCAACTTCACATTTTAGCAGGTCTGACTACTTATTAGTGATTGGTGCACTAAGTATTGTTGTGAACTTGTGACATCAGAGCACTATGTATGTATGGACAGCAGAATCAGCTACACTATATCACTATCTAACCTACACTGACTATCTCCCACTATCTGTAATATATATATATATATATATATATATATATATATATATTTGTGTTAGGCGCTTTCAATAGTACAGTGAAGAGCCCTAGGAAGCAGGGAATTCAGCGCAGTCGGTTGTGGTGTGCCGAAACCGAGGATGAGGTAGGCCTGAGAAAGAAGAGGGCCTACCCAAGAGAAAAGATATGGAAGAAATGAGTGTGAATGAGTGGAGTGGTGGGAGGGTCAAAAGCTCAGACCTCAGACGGTACAGGAGCCAGGTAAGGGGAGTGCCTTAAATAGGCTGGAGGCGGAACTCAGCCCCTCCCACAAATCCAGGCAATTGCCTTAATACTTGTGTTAGGCGCTTTCAATAGTACAGTGAAGAGCCCTAGGAAGCAGGGAAATAAGCGCAGTCGGTTGTGGTGTTCTGAAACCGAGGATGAGGTAGGCCTGAGAAAGAAGAGGGCAAAAATGGGAGTAACCAGTTTATTGTAGTCAATTAATACATGAATAGCTCAACCCGACATGTTTTGGAAAGCATCTCTTAACTCTTGTACTGGATTGGGAATGTATCGTGAGTAAGTGGATGATTTCCAGCGACCTCATTTTTTGATGACATGAGTAGGGATATTGGCACTGGAGGCTGTGGATGCGGCTCCTATGCGAAAGGAGTGCCCTGAGTAGTTGGCTGCGTTGAGGCCCAGTTGTGTGAGGGATGACCTGACATGAGTCATGAAGGTGGTGGTGGTGAGTACCAAACCATGTAGTTGAAGTAGCGGTTGAGAGGGTAGAAACTTGTGATGTTACGTGTAAGCATCCAGAGCCCCTGACTGGACACCATCTGTTGTGTGTGGGGTAATACGGAATGTTGACGGGTATGTGCTGACTGTTCTTGGAGTGAGGTAATGTCAGGATGTAATGATCTATGTGTTTCGCCAAGTGGGAGAAAAGAAGACAAGGTGTGGTTTGGGTCGTGGAGGTTGTAGTGAATTCCCTGGGCCTCAGGAATCCGTAGAAGGCCAAGTAAATTGCTGCTTTGATGATGGAGTTGGTATCTGCTTCAAAAGGCTTGGCGTCTAGTAAGTCGGATAATGCCTTGAAAATATGATTGTTTATGGGTAGCCTCTGGGCTGAACGTGCGGGTTCCATCTTCTGAATACCTCTGAGTATGGTTTTGATCTAGTGCGAGGCCATGAAACTGATGTTATTGGGGTGTATGATTAGCATATGCTGTTGAATGCCAGTGAGATATAGTTTGATGGTGTTGTATGACATTTTGAGTTTAAGGTGGCAGAAAGAAGCAAACCCCAGAAGAGAAGTCATGACAAACGGGTGAGTGATGTTGTGTTCCATCAGGAACCTGTTGAATAGTGTGAACGCTTTGTTGTATGTTCTATGCGTATTGTCTGATAGTGCTAATCGGGACAAAGTCTGGCTATGCCGCATGATGACTTCTAGTCCAGAATGAGCTGTGGAAACGATGGAGTGATGGAGGCCGTGGGCGTCGCTGACGGGAGATCCTGATGGAATGCCTGAAATTTGAAGCGAGACAGATTGTCAGCTGCCGTATTGCACACCCCTGGGACATGGAAGCAATGTAAGAAGAAATTATTGCAAGCTGCCAACCAAGTGAGTTTCCGCAGGAACCTCATGATTGTGAGGGATTTGGAACGACTTTTGTTGATGATCTGACAGGTCGCCTGGTTGTCTGAATAGCACTGGACCGACATGTTTGCGCATAAATGACCCCACGCCACGGCAGCCGCCACGATGGGATAGAACTCGAAGAGAGCTGAGGTAGTGGAAAATCCTTCCAAATCCGGGACTGCAGAAGGCCAGCTGCCCCACAGCCAATCGTTCCCAAAAATGGCCACGAAGCCTGTGGTAGATGCCGCATCTGACCAGATAGAGGGGGAAGAGTCCGATAGCTGAGGGAAGAACATGCTCTTGCCATTCCAGGTGGACAGAAATCTCCTCCACATGCCCTGATCTGCCGTAGCGTGGGCATCCAGGGACAACCTGTGCGAGTCGTGTAGGAAAAAGGGGAAGAGGTGCAGAAGCCGTGATATAAATGAGCGACCCTGAGGTATGATACGCATGGCAAAGTTCAGGGAGCCCAGCAGGGACTGTAGTTCTTTGCAGTTGCAGGTGCCGAGTTGAAGGTAGTTGTCTATGTGGGCGAGAATGTCCTGAATCTTTCCGGATGGCAAACTGGCTTGCATTGTGGCTGAATCCAACTGAATACCCAAGAAGGTGATTAGTGGAGATGGGTACCCCAAGTTCCTTGAACAGCTTGATGGTGGCTCTGAGGCTGGAGGGGGGGGGAAAGTGTTTTTTCTTCCACCAGAAGGAAATCATCAAGGTAATGTAATACCATCGGGCACCTTGCTACGTTTAAAAGCAACCAGCATAATGCTTCCGCAAATGTGTCAAAAATGGCCGGGCTACTCTTGGATCCGAAAGTCAACCGGGAGAAAAAATAATAGTCTCTGGACCACTTGATGCCGTGAAGGTGCCACAGTGTAGGGTGTATTGGTAGTAATTTGAAGGCGTTGGCGATGTCGGTTTTGCTGAGCCATGCTCCAACCCCTGCTTGTATGATGGCGGTGATGGCGTGATCTATGGTGGTGTATTGCAGGGAGAATTCCTCCGAGGGAATGAGGGAGTTGAGACTGGGGTTGGCGGAAGCGTGGGGTGCCGACAAGTCGACGATGAGCCTCTGTTTCAGGGAAGATTTCCCAGTGATGATGCCAATGGGGTTGGTGCGCCATGTGGCGAATGTGGGGGTTTTGAAAGGTCCTAGCACGAAGCCCTCTGTTACTTCTTGGGTTATAAGGGCGTCAATTGCAGTGGGGTTGTGTTGGGCGGATTTAAGATTGGGACATTCCAGGGTGCCAGTTGGCATGTGCAGGATGCCCGTGTGGAAGCCTTCTGTCAACCCTGAAACGAGGAAATCTGTGAGATGCCTGGATGGGTGTTGTGACATGAACGCGGTGAAAACTGGCATATTGATGGTCGTTAGATACGGCTTTGCGAACATTTTTTTTGGACACATGGACTTGGCATGTGCCCTGAAACATTTGGTACATATATGCAATAATCTACACCCGCTGTAATTGCAGGACCCCTCGTTAAAATTGTTGCAAATCTGGGATTTGCCCAGAAACTTGATTGGCCGTCCCAGTTTGTCCCAGGCTGATTTGTCCAAAACCCCAGAGGGACCGGCCCCTTGCGAGAGGGCATGTCTGTCTGCCGTGTTTGGACAGAAATTGGTGGTGTGGGCCGTGGAGGAGCAGTATGCACAGGCTGGTGTCCTCAGGCCTGCGAAGTGTCGATCCTTGCCCAGTTGGAGCGGACTCCGTACTGGGAGAAAGCCCCTGCCACTTTCGCCGAAAAAGATCTATGATAATCATAGAAAGCTGACCCCCCATATTTGTTGCCCAGGTCTACCAGTTTGTGCATGTAGAGGTCGAATTCCTCCCTTCTGTTGGGGTAGACCACACAGATGACATCCCTATAGATGCCAAAGGCCAAAACAAATTCGGGAATAGTCAGTTTCCTATTAAGGCGGGCATCCCTGGACTTGACCACAACCGAAACATCGTCGTAGGCATAGGTTTTGTTTTCGACCACATCCTGGGAGGCAATCAGAAGGGAGACCAGGTTTACATCCTTACCTTCCAGGATATCTCTTTTTATGTGCTCCGGTATCATGTGCGCCGGGCTGACTTTATGGTCATCCAGGTTAACAGTTGGCGTGATCACTGGCAATCCGGATGGTGCCGGTAACGCTGCCGGTGGTGGCCCTGCCAAGGAGAGGGTCGTGGTGACCGACTCCAGCCTCTCCAACCTGGCGTTGACCTTGGTCATGGATGTCATTAGAGAGGACAGCACGGCATGTATATCCCCTGTACTGGACTGGCTAGGTCCTTCCCCTACATCCACATTATTAGTTGACGTGCGCAGTAGCCGGAAAAGCTCTGCTTTCCTTGCCGTGACGGGGAAGGGAATGTGCTGTCTCCTCAACTCCGTTGTTATGCGCGGAATTGTCCAGGATCTGATGGATGCTGGACTGGCTAGACCGTCTCCCTGGGTTGAAGTGATGGATCTAGCAGGGGTGCCAGGTAGGGAGAAGTTCTCTACCCCTTCCAGAGACATACTAAAACAAAACAGTTGATTAGTGTTGGGAAAAACAGGATTGTGCTGGCAAGCTAGCTAGGCCGGACGGCGAAAAAATTATACTTGCATGGTGACAGATGAGGTCCTGCTAATTGCCAAGCGGCTTGAGAGGCTCTATCTATGTGTTGGCGCGAGGGGTTAATGAGGCCACTTTTCGTAGTGGCAGGAGTGTGAGGCCTCTCGGTGACTGTAAGACAGAACTAGGGGAAGGGAGTGACAGGTGAGGCCCTCTCTATGCAACATGCGAGGCGGCTTACTAACGTGTGGCTCGATGGGCGGCTGCCTCCAAACGTTTGAGGCGGGGTGTTGGCCTCGCGGGACCACTAACTGATAGTGAAGCCAAGAGGGGGTAACCTAGTGGGATTATAGTGCCCCTAAAGCCAGCACACTGACCCTAACTGGACCATCCGAAATGTAAGGAGAACAATTGTTTATGAGCAGGTGTACTTACCTGGTAGCAAGAAAAATTCACAGGACACACGTGTAGCGCAAATATGTCTAAGCTTGACCGCCTAAAAGGGGATAGACAGAAAGTAGTATGACGAGAGTGGACTGTGGATGACGTGCGAAATGAGGCCATGTGCGGATGACCGGTGGATGACGTGCGAAATGAGGCCTGTGCCGTGGCTTGAATTATCGTTGTTGAACGTGTGACCGTGAGGACTGTATGGCGTTTTTTTGGGGGGGGAAATACGTAGTGGAACGTGTGGCCATGGGACTATATGGCGGTTTGTTTGGTTTTGGGGTTTTTTTCGGCGTGGACCATGTGGGTTATGTGGCGGGTTTATATTTTTATTGTTTTGGGGAGCTGCTTGACCTGATGGTGGTGGGATGCTTAACATGAAGTGGTTGTTTTGAAGCAATCAAGGCTTGGATGCCCCCACGGACTGTGCCGCCAATGTGGGTGGGGGCATGTTGCTGATTGCCGGGTCCGGAGCTCTGCCGGCTAGTCAGGAGGCCGGACAGACCCGCCGGCGGCTCCCCGTACCAGCCGCGCCGGCGGACGCCCGCCGGGACACTGCGCATGCGCCGACGGAACTGCCGCGCATGCGCAGTATCCCAGGCCGCGCGTGCGCAGACCAGGCATGGAGACGCAGCCGGCCGCCATCGGCAGCATGGCAGGAGGAGCGGCGGAACGGGACCGGAGGCAGAGGGGGGCCTGAGGCAGCGGCGCATGCCCAGCGGTGATGTCCATGAAAGGGAGGGTGTATGCAGTGTGGCATATTTTATCTGTGAGCTACCGATGGATCATGTAAGCAAGTGTGTGAACTTTCTGGCCATGGCTGGTTAACAAGAAAAAGGGGGCACGTTGTGTGTGAGTTTGCAGGATGGTGGACCGAATGAGAACTAGAATGGGAGGTAATACGCACAGGAAACAATAACCTAGGGTGGCTTACTGCAGGGTTGGTAACTGGAGCAGAGCTCCTGTGCAGTCGTATCCTTATGCATAATCCTAGAAAGGCACGACAGACATATGAAATCTGGCAAGTGACTTGCAAGTGAGAAACGTGACATGAGTTCAACGGTGGTGAAATGAAATGAGTTGGTACAGGGGGACAAAACGGTGAGGCCCCGTGCTGTACCGTGTGGATGACTCACAGTTTAACGGGCAAACGCGACCCACAGTGAAACCGTGTGAAGCAGGACGAATGGAACAGGTATGCTCCAAATCCAGAACACCGATGGCAACGAACTTCCAGAAAATCAGCAACTCGCAAGTAACTCTCCAGTAACTCCTCAAGCGACTCTCTCTCCAAAAGCTCAGACCTCAGATGGTACAGGAGCCAGGTAAGGGGAGTGCCTTAAATAGGCTGGAGGCGGAACTCAGCCCCTCCCACAAATCCAGGCAATTGCCTTAATACATATATATAAAAACTAACTATCTAATGTAATGACACAGGAAAGCAGAAAGCACAGCAATAACACTGCTGTCTCTCTCAGATCTGCAAAATACTGCATACGAGGGCTGCTGGGGAGGTTCATATATAGTAAGGGGTAGGCAACTTTCCTATTGGTTGCTAGGGATGTTGCTAAGCTCAGACAAATACATTGCTGCCTTCTCATTGGCCCTCAAGCAAGAAGGGAGTTTACTGATGAGAAAAAAATCTAGAATATTCGAAAATATGAATATATAGCACTATATTCTAAATCTTTGCAAATTCTCGAAGTGCCGATATTCGCAATTAATTTTCGCTCCCAACACTACTATGTATTTACAAAATGGCTAAAAAATGATTTGCAGTGCATTACATAATTTACTATAGACTTAAAGAGGACCTGTCACCTCTCCTGACATGCCTGTTTTAATAGCTATATGCATTCCCCATGTAATAATAATTCTGGAACATCTATTCGTATGTCTCTATGTTGTGCCATTCCTTTATTATTTCTACTTGAGGTTATGATTGAATTGCTAGCAGTCTGCAGTAAGGTTACAGAGGGGTGGTAACCAGTTGTGGGAGTGTACCGGCACACACTCTATCCAATCAGTGCTGCCATTTTCAGACTGTGCAGGTACACACCCCAACTGGTTACCTCCCCTCTGTACCCTTACTGCAGACTGCTAGCAATTCAATCATAACTTCTAGTAGAAATAATAAAGGAATGGCACAACATAGAGACATAAAAATAGATCCTCCAGAATTGATATTTCACAGGGAATGCATGGAGCTATTTAAACAAACATGTCAGGAGTGGTAACAGGTCCTCTTTAAAGGAACATCTGTCCACATAAAAAACACAAGCTCAAAAGAATTATGCGTGAAACCAGCCCTTACTATTGATGGTCTATTCCCAGGAAGGGCTATCAATATCTGATTAGTGTAGGTCCAACATCATGCACCTCGTTGTTTCAGAGTGGCTCCGATGCTGGAAGTCAGTTGATAGATCTGGTTACAGTGTCCCCTGGAGCTACTACAAAACTGCTGATCGGCAGTGGTACAGGGTGCCAGACTCCAATGATTAGATACCGATGGCCTATACTGAGGATAAGTTATCAATAGGAAATGAGTGGACAACCCCTTTAACCTCCTCCGGACCGCCTAACGCACGAATGCGTCTTGGAGGCGGTCGATTCATTCCTCCTGGACGCATCCGTGCGTCATCTCGCGAGACGCGAGATTTCGGTCTGAGTCGGCCCATGCATGCGCATTGCGGGCCGGCAAAAGTTGAAGAACCATTTCGTCACCAGCCTGCCAGCCAATGATCGTTGCTGGCAGGCTGGCGATTTTCAAAATCTCTAATCAGAAGCCATTTATAAATATAAGGTGTTAAATGGCTTCCCTGCTCCTCTGCTGGTCCTTTTCGTCGGTTGGTCTCAGCAGAGGAGCACAGTTCACAGTGAGTAGCACCAAACACCACACATAGCCCCAGATCACCCCCCAGCACCCCAATTAACCCCTTGATCACCCCTTCTTGCCCCTGTCAATCACCTAGTGAAAGGGAAAAAAGTGATCAGTGTAAACTGTCACTTTTTTTTTCACTGGTATTGACTGATAGGTTTTAGGATAGTTTAGGCCCCTTGGTTAGGTAGTTTAGCGATCGTTTAGCGCCCAGCCCACCGCAGTCACTTATTCGCTGATTAGCGTATCGCTAATCAGCTTTTGTACTTTTATAGTATCTGTAAGTGATCAAAACTGATCACAGTCAGATCTATAATAGTATTAGTGTCACCTTAGCTCGCCCTCCACCCAAAACGCAGTGTTTGCCCGATCAGACCTGATTGGTCGCCCACACGTGCGTTCACCCACGCCCGCCCCGCCGCAGTGACAAATTTTTATTTTTTTATCACTGCACAATCACTTTACAAGCGCTGCGGCGATAAAAAAAATCTGTTTTGATATTTTTTATCAATCGCAGCGGCCTCCGGTACTTCGCTAGCCTCCCATTTGTAAGACAGGCTTGCTTTTTTTCTTGGGTAGTCTCAGGGAATACCCCTAAATTTAGTAGTCCAAATGTCAAACAGGGGGTATTCTTCTGAAGAGGCCTACAGGCTTCTGACCCAGTCGGATGAGGAATGGGAACCCTCATCTGATGAATCTAGCGGGTCAGAATATGAACCTGTAAAAAGCAGTGGCAGTCTGACCCAAAGTTCGGACGAGGAGGTTGAGGTCCCTGATAGCACCAGGCGTACCCGGCCCCGTGTCGCTAGACCACAGGTTGCGCAGGATCCGCTTCAAGGGCAGCAGAGTGGGGCTGGCGCTGTCGGATTACGTGGTGAGGCATACGCCAGCAGCGCAGCCCATCCTGGACCTAGTACCAGCACTGCCGTACAACATGGTGAAGTGGCGAGCACCAGAAGGGCAGTTGAAGCTGGTACGGTGGCACGTGCAATAGTTACCCCGTCGCAGCCACTGCACAGACAGGCCCGTAGAGCCCCTAGAATCCCTGAGGTGCTGGCAAACCCTGATTGGCAGTCCCCAACTTCAGCCGCACCTGTAGTTCCCCCTTTCACCGCTCAGTCTGGAGTTCGGGTTGAGACAGCTCAGATCGGTTCGGCCCTGGGATTTTTTGAGCTGTTCTTGACTGCAGAGCTCTTGGACAGAAACAAATCGGTATGCCACTCAATTTATAACCGCCAACCTGGGAAGCTTTTATGCCCAGCCTTTCCGTGGAAACCAGTCCAAGTTTCCGAAATTAAAATTTTTCTGGGCCTTCTCCTCAACATGGGTCTAACCAAAAAGCATGAATTGCGGTCATATTGGTCCACGAACCCAATTCATCACATGCCCATGTTCTCTGCTACTATGTCCAGGACACGATTTGAAACCAACCTGCGTTTCCTGCACTTTAGCGACAACACCACCTCCCGTCCCAGAGGCCACCCAGCTTTTGACCGGCTCCACAAAATTCGGCCCCTCATAGACCACTTCAACCAGAAATTTGCAGATTTGTATACCCCTGAGCAAAACATCTGCGTAGACGACCTAATACATTTTACCGGGCGCCTTGGCTTCAAACAATACATCCCAAGCAAGTGCGCCCGGTATGGGGTCAAATTGTATAAGCTCTGTGAAAGGGCCACAGGCTATACCCACAAATTTCGGATCTATGAGGGTAAATATCAGACCCTGGAGCCGGTCGGTTGCCCTGACTACCTGGGGAGCAGTGGGAAGACAGTCTGGGACTTGGTGTCACCCTTATTTGGCAAGGGGTACCATCTTTATGTGGACAATTTCTACACAAGTGTGGTGCTCTTTAGGCATTTGTTCCTAGAACAGATTGGCTGCTGTGGCACCGCGCAAACTAGTCACGCGGGCTTCCCCCAACTGCTCGTTACCACCCGTCTTGCAAGGGGGGAGAGGGCTGCCTTGTGTAACCAAGAACTGCTCGCGGTCAAATGGAGAGACAAGCGTGATGTTTACATGCTCTCCTCCATTCACGCAGACACGACAATACAAATAGAACGGGCAACCAGTGTCATTGAAAAGTCCCTCTCAGTCCACGACTATAACCTTCACATGGGAGGGGTGGACTTCAATGATCAGATGTTGGCTCCGTATTTAGTTTCCCGACACACCAGACGCTGGTATAAGAAGGTGTCTGTATATTTGATTCAATTGGCTGCATATAATAGTTTTGTTCTCTACAGTAAGGCTGAGAGAACAGGATCCTTCCTCAAATTTCAGGAAGAGATCATCGAGAACCTCCTGTATCCAGGAGGTTCCGTGGCCCCATCCACCAGTGTAGTTAGCCGTCTACACGAGCGACATTTCCCTAATGTCGTTGCTGGTACCTCAACCCAACCGTCAACCCGAAAAAGATATCGTGTCTGTAGCAGGAGTGGAATAAGGCATGACACCCGCTATTTCTGTCCTGACTGCCCTGACCACCCTGCCCTATGCTTAGGGGAGTGTTTCCGGAAGTACCACACACAGGTACACTTAGCATAGGGATCACATCTCACAGAACAGGTACACAGGGCTATTAGGGCCCATTCACACACAGCTGCTGCAAACCTCTCCTTTCACCTGGGACAAAGTGCATAATGCACTTCGCCACATCTTTGGGCGATTTGCGCTTTGCACATTGTCCTATGGTGAAGGAGAGGTTTGTCCTATAAAGGTAAAAAAAAAAAAAATCACCAGTAAGCAAAAAAGTTAACGTTCAGTTCAAAAAGTAAAAAAAAAGTTTATATGTTCTGTTCAAATGTTATCATGAAGTTAATAAAATTTATTGCGTTGCGGCCTGGTTTTTTCTTTTTTTTTTTTTTACCTTCCAGGTGGACCAACCGATCGACTAGCTGCAGCACTGATGTGCATTCTGACAGAAGCATTGCGCTGCTGTCAGATTACACAAAAGTCGGTGTATGCTGGACTGCAAGACGAGATTTCTCCTCTGCAGTAAAAGATACGTTTGCCGAGGCATATGAGCTGAGGAGGTGGCGGTGTTCATATGCTTTGGCAAACACTTTGTATATATAAAAAAATATATATAAATCCCGGCAATGATTTATTCATCCACATCGATTGATGTGAATGGAGAAATCGGGTTTGCCAGGGCATACGAGCTAAGTGGGTATGGATGTTGGGCGGAGCTCCTATGTCCTGGCAGATGCCTTTCCCCTCCTTTTTTTTTTTTGGGCAGAGATTTTTTTTAAGGAGAATAGCAGAAACTCCTAATGCTGGCAATACATGTAATGATTGCGGAGACCCTCAAATGCCAGGGCAGTACAAACACCCCACAAATGACCCCATTTTGGAAAGAAGACACCCCAAGGTATTCGCTGAGGGGCATATTGAGTCCATGACAGATGGAAATTTTTGTCCCAAGTTAGCGGAAAGTGAGACTTTGTGAGAAAAAACAAAAAAAATCAATTTCCGCTAACTTGTGCCAAAAAAAATTAAATTCTATGAACTCGCCATACCTCTCATTGAATACCTTGGGGTGTCTTCTTTCCAAAATGGGGTCACATGTGGGGTATTTATACTGCCCTGGCTTTTTAGGGGCCCTAAAGCGTGAGAAGAAGTCTGGGATCCAAATGTCTAAAAATGCCCTCCTAAAAGGAATTTGGGCACCTTTGCGCATCTAGGCTGCAAAAAAGTGTCACACATGTGGTATCGCCGTACTCAGGAGAAGTTGGGGAATGTGTTTTGGGGTGAGATAAATATGCCAACTTTGCATAAAAAAAAGGGAAAAGTTGTCTTTTGCCGAGATATTTCTCTCACCCAGCATGGGTATATGTAAAAAGACACCCCAAAACACATTGCCCTACTTCTTCTGAGTACGGCGATACCACATGTGTGACACTTTTTTGCAGCCTAGGTGGGCAAATGGGCCCACATTCCAAAGAGTACCTTTCGGATTTCACACAGCATTTTTTACAGATTTTGATTTCAAACTACTTCTCACACATCTGGGCCCCTAAAATGCCAGGGCAGTATAACTACCCCACAAGTGACCCCATTTTGGAAAGAAGACACCCCAAGGTATTCCGTGAGGGGCATGGCGAGTTCCTAGAATTATTTTTTTTGTCACAAGTTAGTGGAAAATTATGATTTTTTCTTTTTTTTCTTACAAAGTCTCATATTCCACTAACTTGTGACAAAAAATTAAAACTTCCATGAACTCACTATGCCCATCACGAAATACCTTGGGGTGTCTTCTTTTCAAAATGGGGTCACTTGTGGGGTATACTGCCCTGGCATTTTAGGGGCCCAAATGCGTGCAAAGTAGTTTGAAATCAAAATCTGTAAAAAATGGCCGGTGAAATCCGAAAGGTGCTCTTTGGAATGTGGGCCCCTTTGCCCACCTAGGCTGCAAAAAAGTGTCACACATGTGGTATCGCCGTACTCAGGAGAAGTTGGGGAATGTGTTATGTGATGTCATTTTACATATACCCATGCTGGGTGAGATAAATATCTTGGTCAAATGCCAACTTTGTATAAAGAAAATTGGAAAAGTTGTCTTTTGCCGAGATATTTCTCTCACCCAGCATGGGTATATGTAAAAAGACACCCCAAAACACATTGCCCTACTTCTTCTGAGTACGGCAATACCAGATTTGTGACACTTTTTTGCAGCCTAGGTGGGCAAAGGGGCCCACATTCCAAAGAGCACCTTTTGGATTTCACAGGCCATTTTTTACACATTTTGATTGCAAACTACTTTGCACGCATTTGGGCCCCTAAAATGCCAGGGCAGTATAACTACCCCACAAGTGACCCCATTTTTGAAAGAAGACACCCCAGGGTATTTCATGATGGGCATAGTGAGTTCATGGAAGTTTTTATTTTTTGTCACAATTTAGTGGAATATGAGACTTTGTAAGGAAAATAAAATAAAAATCATCATTTTCCGCTAACTTGTGACAAAAAATAAAAAGTTCTATGAACTCACTATGCCCATCAGCGAATACCTTAGGGTGTCTACTTTCCAAAATGGGGTCATTTGTGGGGTGTTTCTACTGTCTGGGCATTGTAGAACCTCAGGAAACATGACAGGTGCTCAGAAAGTCAGAGCTGCTTCAAAAAGCGGAAATTCACATTTTTGTACCATAGTTTGTAAATGCTATAACTTTTACCCAAACCATTTTTTTTTTCCTAAATATTTTTTTTTATCAAAGACATGTAGAACAATAAATTTAGCAAAAAATTTATATATGGACGTCGTTTGGTTTTTTAAAATTTTACAACTGAAAGTGAAAAATGATTTTTTTTTTGCAAAAATGTAGTTAAATTTGATTAATAACAAAAAAAGTAAAAATGTCAGCAGCAATGAAATACCACCAAATGAAAGCTCTATTAGTGAGAAGAAAAGGAGGTAAAATTCATTTGGGTGGTAAGTTGCATGACCGAGCAATAAACGGTGAAAGTAGTGTAGTGCAGAATTGCTCTAAGCTAGGGGGCTGAAGTGGTTAAAGGGTTTTCCAAAATGACACTTTTTAATTAAAAAAAAAGCTTGTACTGTGCACGTTCCAGCATTAGCTCTGCTGATGGATATACAGAACCTATGACAAACAGACCTTGTGTTGTCCGATCTTGAAGTCATGCGTTGCTGCATTACCTCTGTCTCCTATTGATAACCTACAGACAAATGTAGATACACATAACTTTTGGATAAGACTATACAGATGGTTTGCATATGTTTTGAACCCCAAAGAAGGTTACTAATAGTTGGGTACACCTTTTCAGATTTACTTGGGTGAGCATCATACTTTCTGCCTACATGTGACAAAGAGGAGAGCAACAGAGGGATTAATCAATTGATTTAGAAATGGTTTACATAGTGTAAGGCCTCTTTCTTAGTAAATCACAGATGTGTGCAGCCCATGGTCTCCATAGAGAGCCCACGTAACCATTGACTTTCATGTTTGTGTACACACAGCAGTGTTTTTTTTTACCCGTTTTTGTCCCCGATTATGAATGCTTCACACACCTTATAATATGGTAGTAAATAGGTCTATACACAACACGGATGCCATGGTTTTTACAGACCATTGTTAGGATCTGCTCTGGAAATAAATTTTCAGTCTAGCAGTGTCTGTGGAATGTGAATGACACACAGAGAACCAAAAACAGACAAATGGACCAAACACGAATCCTTCACGGTCATCTTCATAGAAGAACCACTGACCCTTGTGTCACAGATGTCATCACCGACACAGACGTGTGGGAGCAGATCCTTTCTACAAGGAACTAGCACCTACAGATTTCATCTAATGCATTTCTAAACTGAGTCAGCAAAGATACACCCACATTCTGATTTATCTGCCATTTACATGCTGAGACTCATTTATTAACTTCCTTCTTTTCTCCGCTGGTCTGTGTGGGATTAGCTCCAGTTCCAATCAGATTATGCAAATAAGCTAAATATTAGTGTTGGGCGAGCATGCTCGGCACATGGCGGTGTTCGAGTCTTCTCTTCACGTTTGTTGGCTGCTATGCAGCAGATAAACATGCAGGTAAGTACTGCCATTCACTGTAATGCCTTTACAGTGGTTATTGGCATTACAGTGATTTGCTGGCCGGAACGCGTCATCGGGTATATTTTGTTGTGGAAATTGTATTATATGGAATTATGCGGACATTTTATTTTAGGATGTGTGTGTAATTTGTAGATTGTCATCTGTCTCCCTGTCTCCCCTTGTCAGATTTAACCAAGGAACACTCTAGCAGAGGGTACTTGGGTTGAATCGGGACCAGCAGCAGTAAAATAGTCAGTATGAAAACCTTCTCATGGGCTTGGAGACGTGTTCTCAGTGTGTAGGGGGGGTGTTAGCCGGTTTGTGAGCACTAAGTGCAATGCGCTGGGCTTCTTGCCTTCAAATGTCTATACACATTAGAGAAGTGAAGTCTGCATAACGAGAGATACATATTATACCTCTGTTGTGGCTTTGCTATCCTTTTCTGGATGCATATCTGCTTTTAAGACATGCATATCTGCCTTGTCGGTATACTCGTACCATATACTGACAATAGCCGTAGCAGTGTCCCGCAGAGAGTCTCAAATCTATAAGAACCAGTAGAATGATCTTCACTAAATACTGGTCACTCTGAGCAGTATTGAATGGGGTCCATGCTGACTGTGATGGGGGATGGGCAGCCACCTGGCTGATCGGACAATGGACATGACTCACCTTTATACAGGGATGAGGTGTGTGCATTGCACTGTTCGGCCATGTTGATGCCCTCCCCTGTCCTTCTTTTTGCTTTTTCACTCTTTGTGTATAAGGACGGGGGATTAATATTTGTACGGGAGGGATAGGTGTATTGGCTGGGGATAAAGTCTATATTCCTCTGTAGACCCCTGGTCAATACAGCCTAGAGGGTCTTTGTACAGGATTTATGTTAAATGGGAAACCATTCCTGTGATACAAACATGATAATACGCATGGAGGGCGCTAGTTTTAAATGTGTGGCAGAGATTGAATGACATAGTGCTGGTCACTGTGTGAATTATTGTGTATTATTACACAGAAATCAAATTTCACTAAACCGATTACAGTTTTTGTATTAAATTTAGGGTTTAAAGGAAATCTTTACTTTGTACTGAATTTTGCTAGATAGTAAGACTAATTTTAACTGTGAGAGTTTTGTGATTTTATTTACTGTTATTTTTTATTTTTTGAGTTTTTCATTGGGTGACAGCGATTCAGGTGTTGTACTGAGACATCTTACAACTAGTAAATAGACAGCAGAAGGCTATCCCATTAACAACTGAAAGAAGCCACATTGTTCTGTAGAGCAAGAGGATATTCATTGTGCTGTGCAGTTTAGTCTGGCAACGCAGTGTAAGGGTCGTATGCATACACTGTGGGGGGTAGAGACATAACGCAGGGGTGTGATCTGTGGTTGTTGACTAATCGTTTGGCATAGTTCTGTACCAAAGGTGTTGGAACAACAAGCCATAGAGTTGCACATCACCTCGGTTAGGGTTTCTAGTTGGGGGACTATAGTGGTATAGTGGTTGTAGTCCATCAATCCACCGCAAAAGAAGGCACTGGGTGGTGCTCTCTTAAATTGGTGCACAGGTTTCCCTGGACGCAGGGGTAAGACTAGAGTTGATTAATCGCCATGGTCAACGGGCCGTCCATGCAAGGGAAGGAAAGCGAGGCTTCCCACAGTCAGACGGCTGCACAGTACATGAAATCTAGTTTTGGGGCGAAGGCCATGAAACCCCTTAAAGAATACAATAAATGGTCCAAGGGTACCACTTGGGGTATCCCTCGGGAGGATGTAGCTTAGCTGTGGCTTCAGAAGTCTATTACGGTAAACCGGCAGGGTATGCAGAAGGCGGTTTCAGTCCGGAAGAACCGCATTATGTGTACCTGGCCAGAGGGGATAGCCATGATTGGTGATCCAATGCTGAAAGCGGAAGAGGCTCTTTCTGGGCTAACTCTGCTAAGGCATGCTGGATCCACCAACACTGGATCTGTTGTAGTTTCCTCTGATGCTTTTGCCATCACCGATGTAAGCAACTCTACTCTGCTCTCTCCAACTACCATTTCTCTCTCTCCCGCAACTTCACCTAACTGTGTCATCTTTGAAGCTAACCCTCTCCATCAGCCTCCCTCTGAGACATAGACCTGCAGAGACCTAAAAACATCCGACAATTGAGAGCCATTCTCAGACTTATCAATTACTGCAAAGACTGGATCCCTAACATATCATCCAAATAAGGGCCCCTTTATGAGCTGACATCAAAAACACCTTTTCAATTAGTAGACGACAACTGGTCGATCCTACAGGATCTGACCCAGGAGCTCTCCAAAGCACCTGCCTTAGGTCTGCCCAACTATGACCTCCCCTTCTATCTTTTTTGCCATGAAAATCAGGGCCATGCAACTGGAGTATTGACCCAACTACACAGGTCCAGGTACCGACCCACCATGTACCTATCGACTGCCCTAGATCCAGTCATCTGAGGCTCAACGGGATGTGAACGAGCTGTAGCCACCTGCGCTGTACTACTACAGAAAGTAGGTGTCATAGTCTTGGACTCCTCAATGACCCTCTATACTCCCTATTCTGTGCAGGAGATCCTGAATCAGGCCCAGACAAAACACCTCTCGGCTGCCAGGTTGACTAAGTACGAAGTGGCTCTCCTAAGACCTACTAACCTGACTTTAAAACGATGCACCATTTATGAAGCCAGCGTCTCTTCTTCCTGTTATTAAGGAGGAAGAGAAAGGGGGAAACAATGGTGTGAAAAACGACAATTTTCCAACTTTTACTAATCATTCTAACCTCTCAACTTCAAATCAATTTTCTAACCTAGTAGGGAATCATGTCGAGAACCATCATGACTGCTTTTTCTTTGATGGCATTTGGGTCAGATTTTTGCAAAAAAAAAATCACGGCCGATCCATGGCCTGAATGTTCTGTTGTAGCCTTTTATTCCATCAGGGATGCCCCCAGGCAGCCCACGGGTTGTCACCCGATGTCCACCACCGGGTTCAGGAGTCTCTCTGGGACCCAGACTTAATAACCAGTGTTCATTGTAGTCAACCAGGTGATTGGGTCGTGCTAAAGAAATATCCAAGGACGGGACTAGAGCCGAGATATCTTGGGCCATTCCAGGTGCTGCTGATGCCAACCTCTCTGAAGTTCGAGGGACGAGACAACGGGATCCACACCAGTCATTGCAAGAAGCTGAACTATGTCAAAGAATGAAGAGTATCACTTTTGTTTATTTGCTTAGTTTATTCTAGCGAGGGAAACGATGAAAAGCATCCCAATCTTTTGTTTAAAATGCACCTCCTAAGGCAGCAAACAGGACCAATTGCTGGGTGTGCTCTAAATCCTTCCCTAGCCATTATACCTCAGCAATGGCAGCCGTTCATGCTATATACAACGTTCATATTGGCATGAAAAAGTACGAGAAATTAGCCAAGACCACTCAAAGACATTTGTTGATAGAATTTAACGATACATTCCTACAGGGTAACATCAGTTATAGTTTTAATATTAGCTCTGGCTCTTGCACCTTGCTTGCCAATCCTATATGGGTGTCCGGGCAGTTAGGCGACCCACATGTATGCTTCAACATCAGCTTCGGTAAAGGGAATAGATTTGTGGGATCCTCCATTTGTGAGAAAGGTTTAACAGTCAACCTTACTAATGAAACCCCCAATCTCTTTAGTAACACCCATAGACCATATTATATCTGTTGGAAAGAAGGATGCAATGTTCAGGCTGCAGGGCGATCCCCCAGTCTATTCCATTATTACTTAGTGCCCGAGATTGTCAAAGAAACTCCTCGTTTGCTGTTCTGACAGGCCCATATTATTTCCTGTGCGGTTCCGCCACTTATAAGGTAGTCCCCCCTTAATACAAGAGGTTCATGTGCTTTCGTGAAGCTTGTTCCAGCATCTTACATTGCAGCTAATCGAGAGGATCTGACTGTGCGTAAGAAGGCAAAGATGTCCAGGAGAGCTTGTAGGGAACTGTTCTCTAGCCACGATCAGGCTTGGGCATGGTTCCCCGCATGGACTGGATGGGGGATCGAGCTTATGAAGCGAATGAACAATTTCTCCTCTATTGTAGACGAGATGTTCAATAAAAACCATAGAAGCTGTCAGGGAGATCATCCAACCCATTGCCTTTCCAGTCAGCTTCCGCTCTTCACAAGGGACGAGTGGGCATTGATGTCTGACCTCTGTAAGGTTTTACACAACTTTGAGGAATCAACACAGATGGTGAGCAGCGATAACACTATTATCAGCATAACCATCCCACTTCTGTGTCTACTCAAACGCTCGCTGCTCACAATTAAGGCGGACACTTTGCATGTGGAAGAGTTGGAAATGGGGGAAGACAGTACACAGGGTGATAGCCAGACCATCCTAAGTTCTTCTTCTCAGTGCGAATTGGATGATGATGATGATGAGGAGGATACGGTTGCCTCCGCTACAGAGGGTAGTACCCATGGAAGTTTTATTCCATCTGTTCAGCGTGGATGGGTAGAAGCAGAGGAAGAGGATGAGGAGATTGAGAGTCATCCTCCTGATGAGGACAGCGAAGTATTGTCTGTTGGGACTCTGGCACACACGGTTGACTTTATGTTAGGCTGCCTTTCCCATGACCCTCGTGTTGTTCGCATTTTCACAAACACCGATTACTGGTTGTTCACTCTTCTCGAACCCCTACTACAAAGAGAACTGCTCATTAGAGTTGAGCGAACACCTGGATGTTCGGGTTCGAGAAGTTCGGCCGAACATCCCGGAAATGTTCGGGTTCGGGATCCGAACCCGATCCGAACTTCGTCCCGAACCCGAACCCCATTGAAGTCAATGGGGACCCGAACTTTTCGGCACTAAAAAGGCTGTAAAACAGCCCAGGAAAGAGCTAGAGGGCTGCAAAAGGCAGCAACATGTAGGTAAATCCCCTGCAAACAAATGTGGATAGGGAAATGAATTAAAATAAAAATTAAATAAATAAAAATTAACCAAAATCAATTGGAGAGAGGTTCCATAGCAGAGAATCTGGCTTCCCGTCACCCACCACTGGAACAGTCCATTCTCAGATATTTAGGCCCCGGCACCCAGGCAGAGGAGAGAGGTCCCGTAACAGAGAATCTGTCTTCATGTCAGCAGAGAATTAGTCTGCATGTCATAGCAGAGAATGAGGCTTCACGTCAGCCACCACTGCAACAGTCCATTGGCATATATTTAGGCCCAGCACCCAGGCAGAGGAGGGAGGTCCCGTAACAGAGAATCTGTCTTCATGTCAGCAGAGAATTAGTCTGCATGTCATAGCAGAGAATGAGGCTTCACGTCAGCCACCACTGCAACAGTCCATTGGCATATATTTAGGCCCAGCACACACACAGGCAGAGGAGAGAGGTCCCGTAACAGACAATCTGGCTTCATGTCAGCAGAGAATCAGTCTTCATATCATAGCAGAGAATCAGGCTTCACGTCACCCACCACTGTAAGAGTCAATTTTCATAAATTTAGGCCCAGAACCCAGGCAGAGGAGAAAGGTCCCGTAACAGACAATCTGGCTTCATGTCAGCAGAGAATCAGTCTTCATATCATAGCAGAGAATCAGGCTTCACGTCACCCACCACTGTAAGAGTCAATTTTCATAAATTTAGGCCCAGAACCCAGGCAGAGGAGAAAGGTCCCGTAACAGACAATCTGGCTTCATGTCAGCAGAGAATCAGTCTTCATATCATAGCAGAGAATCAGGCTTCACGTCACCCACCACTGTAAGAGTCAATTTTCATAAATTTAGGCCCAGAACCCAGGCAGAGGAGAAAGGTCCCGTAACAGACAATCTGGCTTCATGTCAGCAGAGAATCAGTCTTCATATCATAGCAGAGAATCAGGCTTCACGTCACCCACCACTGTAAGAGTCAATTTTCATAAATTTAGGGCCAGAACCCAGGCAGAGGAGAAAGGTCCCGTAACAGACAATCTGGCTTCATGTCAGCAGAGAATCAGTCTTCATATCATAGCAGAGAATCAGGCTTCACGTCACCCACCACTGTAAGAGTCAATTTTCATAAATTTAGGCCCAGAACCCAGGTAGAGGAGAAAGGTCCCGTAACAGACAATCTGGCTTCATGACAGCAGAGAATCAGTCTGCATGTCATAGCAGAGAATCAGGCTTCACGTCAGCCACCACTGCAACAGTCCATTGTCATAAATTTAGGCCCAGCACCCAGGCAGAGGAGAGAGGTCCCGTAACAGACAATCTGGCTTCATGTCAGCAGAGAATTAGTCTGCATGTCATAGCAGAGAATCAGGCTTCATGT
Organism: Bufo gargarizans; assembly: GCF_014858855.1. Classification (NCBI taxonomy): domain Eukaryota; kingdom Metazoa; phylum Chordata; class Amphibia; order Anura; family Bufonidae; genus Bufo; species Bufo gargarizans. The sequence goes on from NC_058088.1 coordinate 106,116,956, forward strand.
CAGCCACCACTGCAACAGTCCATTGGCATATATTTAGGCCTAGCACACAGGCAGAGGAGAGGTTCATTCAACTTTGGGTAGCATCGCAATATAATGGTAAAATGAAAATAAAAATAGGATTGAATGAGGAAGTGCCCTGGAGTCCAATAATATATGGTTATGGGGAGGTAGTTAATGTCTAATCTGGACAAGGGACGGACAGGTCCTGTGGGATCCATGCCTGGTTCATTTTTATGAACGTCAGCTTGTCCACATTGGCTGTAGACAGGCGGCTGCGTTTGTCTGTAATGACGCCCCCTGCCGTGCTGAATACACGTTCAGACAAAACGCTGGCTGCCGGGAAGGCCAGCACCTCCAAGGCATAAAAGGCTAGCTCTGGCCACGTGGACAATTTAGAGACCCAGAAGTTGAATGGGGCCGAACCATCAGTCAGTACGTGGAGGGGTGTGCACACGTACTGTTCCACCATGTTAGTGAAATGTTGCCTCCTGCTAACACGTTGCGTATCAGGTGGTGGTGCAGTTAGCTGTGGCGTGTTGACAAAAGTTTTCCACATCTCTGCCATGCTAACCCTGCCCTCAGAGGAGCTGGCCGTGACACAGCTGCCTTGGCGACCTCTTGCTCCTCCTCTGCCTTGGCCTTGGGCTTCCACTTGTTCCCCTGTGACATTTGGGAATGCTCTCAGTAGCGCGTCTACCAACGTGCGCTTGTACTCGCGCATCTTCCTATCACGCTCCAGTGCAGGAAGTAAGGTGGGCACATTGTCTTTGTAGCGTGGATCCAGCAGGGTGGCAACCCAGTAGTCCGCACAGGTTAAAATGTGGGCAACTCTGCTGTCGTTGCGCAGGCACTGCAGCATGTAGTCGCTCATGTGTGCCAGGCTGCCCAGGGGTAAGGACAAGCTGTCCTCTGTGGGAGGCGTATCGTCATCGTCCTGCCTTTCCCCCCAGCCACGCACCAGTGATGGACCCGAGCTGCGTTGGGTGCCACCCCGCTGTGACCATGCTTCATCCTCATCCTCCTCCACCTCCTCCTCATCCTCGTCCTCCTCGTCCTCCAGTAGTGGGCCCTGGCTGGCCACATTTGTACCTGGCCTCTGCTGTTGCAAAAAACCTCCCTCTGAGTCACTTCGAAGAGACTGGCCTGAAAGTGCTAAAAATGACCCCTCTTCCTCATCCTCCTCCTCCTCCTCCTGGGCCACCTCCTGTTCCATCATCGCCCTAAGTGTTTTCTCAAGGAGACATAGAAGTGGTATTGTAACGCTGATAACGGTGTCATCGCCACTGGCCATGTTGGTGGAGTACTCGAAACAGCGCAACAGGGCACACAGGTCTCGCATGGAGGCCCAGTCATTGGTGGTGAAGTGGTGCTGTTCTGTAGTGCGACTGACCCGTGCGTGCTGCAGCTGAAACTCCACTATGGCCTGCTGCTGCTCGCACAGTCTGTCCAGCATGTGCAAGGTGGAGTTCCACCTGGTGGGCACGTCGCATATGAGGCGGTGAGCGGGAAGGCCGAAGTTACGCTGTAGCGCAGACAGGCGAGCAGCAGCAGGATGTGAACGCCGGAAGCGCGAACAGACGGCCCGCACTTTATGCAGCAGCTCTGACATGTCGGGGTAGTTGTGAATGAACTTCTGCACCACCAAATTCAGCACATGCGCCAAGCAAGGGATGTGCGTCAAATTGGCTAGTCCCAGAGCTGCAACGAGATTTCGCCCATTATCACACACCACCAGGCCGGGCTTGAGGCTCACCGGCAGCAACCACTCGTCGGTCTGTTGTTCTATACCCCGCCACAACTCCTGTGCGGTGTGGGGCCTGTCCCCCAAACATATGAGTTTCAGAATGGCCTGCTGACGTTTACCCCGGGCTGTGCTGAAGTTGGTGGTGAAGGTGTGTGGCTGACTGGATGAGCAGGTGGAAGAAGAGGAGGAGGAAGCCGAGAAGGAGGAGGTGGCAACAGGAGGCAAAGAATGTTGCCCTGCGATCCTTGGCGGCGGAAGGACGTGCGCCAAACAGCTCTCCGCCTGGGGCCCAGCTGCCACTACATTTACCCAGTGTGCAGTTAGGGAGATATAGCGTCCCTGGCCGTGCTTACTGGTCCACGTATCTGTGGTTAGGTGGACCTTGCTACAGATGGCGTTGCGCAGTGCACACTTGATTTTATCGGATACTTGGTTGTGCAGGGAAGGCACGGCTCTCTTGGAGAAGTAGTGCCGGCTGGGAACAACATACTGTGGGACAGCAAGCGACATGAGCTGTTTGAAGCTGTCTGTGTCCACCAGCCTAAATGACAGCATTTCATAGGCCAGTAGTTTAGAAATGCTGGCATTCAGGGCCAGGGATCGAGGGTGGCTAGGTGGGAATTTACGCTTTCTATCAAATGTTTGTGAGATGGAGAGCTGAACGCTGGCGTGTGACATGGTTGAGACGCTTGGTGACGGAGGTGGTGGTGGTGGTGTTGGTGGTACATCCCCTGTTTGCTGGGCGGCAGGTGCCAACGTTCCTCCAGAGGCGGAGGAAGAGGCCGAGGCGGCAGCAGCAGAATAGGCCGAGGCGGCAGCAGCAGAAGAGGTAGCAGGGGGAGCCTGAGTGACTTCCTTGGTTTTAAGGTGTTTACTCCACTGCAGTTCATGCTTTGCATGCAGGTGCCTGGTCATGCAGGTTGTGCTCAGGTTCAGAACGTTAATGCCTCGCTTCAGGCTCTGATGGCACAGCGTGCAAACCACTCGGGTCTTGTCGTCAGCACATTGTTTGAAGAAGTGCCATGCCAGGGAACTCCTTGAAGCTGCCTTTGGGGTGCTCGGTCCCAGATGGCGGCGGTCAGTAGCAGGCGGAGTCTCTTGGCGGCGGGTGTTCTGCTTTTGCCCACTGCTCCCTCTTTTGCTACGCTGTTGGCTCGGTCTCACCACTGCCTCTTCCTCCGAACTGTGAAAGTCAGTGGCACGACCTTCATTCCATGTGGGGTCTAGGACCTCATCGTCCCCTGCATCGTCTTCCACCCAGTCTTGATCCCTGACCTCCTGTTCAGTCTGCACACTGCAGAAAGACGCAGCAGTTGGCACCTGTGTTTCGTCATCATCAGAGACATGCTGAGGTGGTATTCCCATGTCCTCATCATCAGGAAACATAAGTGGTTGTGCGTCAGTGCATTCTATGTCTTTCACCGCTGGGGAAGGGCTAGGTGGATGCCCTTGGGAAACCCTGCCAGCGGAGTCTTCAAACAGCATAAGAGACTGCTGCATAACTTGAGGCTGAGACAGTTTCCCTGGTATGCATGGGGGTGATGTGACAGACTGATGGGGTTGGTTTTCAGGCGCCATCTGTGCGCTTTCTGCAGAAGACTGGGTGGGAGATAATGTGAACGTGCTGGATCCACTGTCGGCCACCCAATTGACTAATGCCTGTACCTGCTCAGGCCTTACCATCCTTAGAACGGCATTGGGCCCCACCATATATCGCTGTAAATTCTGGCGGCTACTGGGACCTGAGGTAGTTGGTACACTAGGACGTGTGGATGTGGCAGAACGGCCACGTCCTCTCCCAGCACCAGAGGGTCCACTAACACCACCACGACCATGTCCACGTCCGCGTCCCTTACTAGATGTTTTTCTCATTGTTATGGTTCACCACAACAACAAATATATTATTTGGCCCAATGTATTGTATTCAAATTCAGCGGGATATAAATTTGAGGCCTAGTATTTAGGCGCTGGGTGACCGGTATGGATTTAGTGACAGAATTAGACTTGGAAATGCACAGAAGCGTGTGTGTGTGAAGTTATTCTGAATGACCCAATGTGCACCTTGAATATTATATACCCTTTTAGGGATAGATTTCAAATAGCTCTGATATAGCAGAAACCACTAAATTATGAAATTGCTAAATTGGGAATTGTACTTCAACCCAGAACAAAAAATGTGCTTTGACGGACACTAAATATCTTGCCCAGCAACAACAGTACAACGGTGGGTAACGAGAGATTTAGAGGGAATTAAATTTGAGGCCTAGTATTTAGGCGCTGGGTCACCGGTATGGATTTAGTGACAGAATTAGACTTGGAAATACACAGTAGCGGGTGTGTGTGAAGTTATTCTGAATGACCCTATGTGCACCTTCAATATTATATACCCTTTTAGGGATAGATTTCAAATAGCTCTGATATAGCAGAAACCACTAAATTATGAAATTGCTAAATTGGGAATTGTACTTCAACCCAGAACAAAAAATGTGCTTTGACGGACACTAAATATCTTGCCCAGCAACAACAGTACAGCGGTGGGTAACGAGAGATTTAGAGGGAATTAAATTTGAGGCCTAGTATTTAGGCGCTGGGTCACCGGTATGGATTTAGTGACAGAATTAGACTTGGAAATACACAGTAGCGGGTGTGTGTGAAGTTCTTCTGAATGACCCTATGTGCACCTTCAATATTATATACCCTTTTAGGGATAGATTTCAAATAGCTCTGATATAGCAGAAACCACTAAATTATGAAATTGCTAAATTGGGAATTGTACTTCAACCCAGAACAAAAAATGTGCTTTGACGGACACTAAATAATCTTGCCCAGCAACAACAGTACAGCGGTGGTAACGAGAGATTTAGAGGGATTTAAATTTGAGGCCTAGTATTTAGGCGCTGGGTGACAGGTATGGGTTTAGTGACAGAATTAGACTTGGAAATACACAGTAGCGGGTGTGTGTGAAGTTATTCTGAATGACCCTATGTGCACCTTCAATATTATATACCCTTTTAGGGATAGATTTCAAATAGCTCTGATATAGCAGAAACCACTAAATTATGAAATTGCTAAATTGGGAATTGTACTTCAACCCAGAACAAAAAATGTGCTTTGACGGACACTAAATATCTTGCCCAGCAACAACAGTACAGCGGTGGGTAACGAGAGATTTAGAGGGAATTAAATTTGAGGCCTAGTATTTAGGCGCTGGGTCACCGGTATGGATTTAGTGACAGAATTAGACTTGGAAATACACAGTAGCGGGTGTGTGTGAAGTTATTCTGAATGACCCTATGTGCACCTTCAATATTATATACCCTTTTTGGGATAGATTTCAAATAGCTCTGATATAGCAGGAACCACTAAATTATGAAATTGCTAAATTGGGAATTGTACTTCAACCCAGAACAAAAAATGTGCTTTGACGGGCACTAAATAACTTTCCCAGCTACAACAGGACAACGGTAACGAGAGATTTAGAGGGATTTAAATTTGAGGCCTAGTATTTAGGCGCTGGGTGACAGGTATGGGTTTAGTGACAGAATTAGACTTGGAAATACACAGTAGCGGGTGTGTGTGAAGTTATTCTGAATGACCCTATGTGCACCTTCAATATTATATACCCTTTTAGGGATAGATTTCAAATAGCTCTGATATAGCAGAAACCACTAAATTATGAAATTGCTAAATTGGGAATTGTACTTCAACCCAGAACAAAAAATGTGCTTTGACGGACACTAAATATCTTGCCCAGCAACAACAGTACACCGGTGGGTAACGAGAGATTTAGAGGGAATTAAATTTGAGGCCTAGTATTTAGGCGCTGGGTCACCGGTATGGATTTAGTGACAGAATTAGACTTGGAAATACACAGTAGCGGGTGTGTGTGAAGTTATTCTGAATGACCCTATGTGCACCTTCAATATTATATACCCTTTTTGGGATAGATTTCAAATAGCTCTGATATAGCAGGAACCACTAAATTATGAAATTGCTAAATTGGGAATTGTACTTCAACCCAGAACAAAAAATGTGCTTTGACGGGCACTAAATAACTTTCCCAGCTACAACAGGACAACGGTAACGAGAGATTTAGAGGGATTTAAATTTGAGGCCTAGTATTTAGGCGCTGGGTGACAGGTATGGGTTTAGTGACAGAATTAGACTTGGAAATACACAGTAGCGGGTGTGTGTGAAGTTATTCTGAATGACCCTATGTGCACCTTCAATATTATATACCCTTTTTGGGATAGATTTCAAATAGCTCTGATATAGCAGAAACCACTAAATTATGAAATTGCTAAATTGGGAATTGTACTTCAACCCAGAACAAAAAATGTGCTTTGACGGACACTAAATATCTTGCCCAGCAACAACAGTACAGCGGTGGGTAACGAGAGATTTAGAGGGAATTAAATTTGAGGCCTAGTATTTAGGCGCTGGGTCACCGGTATGGATTTAGTGACAGAATTAGACTTGGAAATACACAGTAGCGGGTGTGTGTGAAGTTACTCTGAATGACCCTATGTGCACCTTCAATATTATATACCCTTTTTGGGATAGATTTCAAAGAGCTCTGATATAGCAGGAACCACTAAATTATGAAATTGCTAAATTGGGAATTGTATTTCAACCCAGAACAAGAAATGTGCTTGAACGGACACTAAATAACTCGCCCAGCTACAGCACTAGGGACAGATTTAGCTGGATATAAATTTGAGGCCTAGTATTTAGGCGCTGGGTGACCGGTATGGATTTAGTGACAGAATTAGACTGGGATATGGCCAAAAAATGAACAGACTATTGCTGGTTAAATGCACTTGGTGTGACAGCTTCACCCTGATGTAGGCTTTAGCCAAAAAACAACCACACCATTGAGGGTTAAATGCACTTGGTCGCAGCTTGTGCTGGCGCACCACAAGACACAAAATGGCCGCCGATCACCCCAGAAAAATGAGACTGACAAACGGTCTGTGCAGCCTAAAAACAGTGAGCAATTGAGGATCAGCAGCTCAATGATCCACAGCTGCAGATCGATCAGTTAATCAAGTCCTTTGGAGGAGTTAATCTGCCTAATCTCGCCCTACTGTCGCAGCCGCAACCTCTCCCTACGCTAATCAGAGCAGAGTGACGGGCGGCGCTATGTGACTCCAGCTTAAATAGAGGCTGGGTCACATGGTGCTCTGGCCAATCACAGCCATGCCAATAGTAGGCATGGCTGTGATGGCCTCTTGGGGCAAGTAGTATGACGCTTGTTGATTGGCTGCTTTGCAGCCTTTCAAAAAGCGCCAAGAAAGCGTCACAAAAGCGCGAAGAAAGCGACGAACACCGAACCCGAACCCGGACTTTTACGAAAATGTCCGGGTTCGGGTCCGTGTCACGGACACCCCAAAATTCGGTACGAACCCGAACTATACAGTTCGAGTTCGCTCATCCCTACTGCTCATCTCTCATTCCTGTGGTGGAGAGGACGCGCAAAATGATGCAATACCATAAGGTCCTTGTGGAAAAATTGATCCCCAAATTTCCAGCTGACAATGCTGGCTGCAGAGTACGTAGTTCCTTGGCCAACCGAGGAGGGGATACAAGGGGAACACATAGCAGTTACAACAGAGGCAGGGCAACAATATCCAAGGCCTGGGACAGTTTTATGACACCCCACCAGCCCCCTCAACCTGATGCGCGGCCTAGTGTCACAAGGAGGGAACATTTTTGGAAGATGGTGAAGGAGTACGTAGCAGACTGTGTCAGCGTCCTCAGTGATCCCTCTGTGCCTTACAACTATTGAGTGTCCAAGCTGGACACGTGGCACGAATTGGCGCTCTATGCCTTGGAGGTGCTGGCCTACCCCGCCACCAGCGTTTTTTCAGAGCGTGTATTTAGTGTTGCTGGGGGCATAATAACTGATAAGTGCATCCGCCTGTCAACTGAAAATGCTGACCGGCTGACTCTTATAAAAATGAACAAGGCCTGGATTGCCCCTGACTTCTCTACTCCACCAGAGGAAAGCGACTGAACATAAAGGCACTCTAAATGTGACTTTTATGGTGTATTGAATACACTGTACTCCTATGCATCCCTTACACCACTAGAAAGGGTATATGGTTTAATCTCCCTTTTCTCATCCTCCTCCTCCATCATATCAACATGCCTATAAGGCTGCCCTCACTCCTAATGTTTTAGAGGGTCACCATCAGGCCCTCGCCCATAATATTTTTGAGGGTCACCAGCAGGCCCTCAACCATAATGTTTTAGAGCGTCACCAGCAGGCCCTCGTCCATAATGTTTTAGAGGGTCACCAGCAGACCCTTGTTCTTAATGTTTTAGAGGTTTACCAGCAGGCCCTCGTCCATAATGTTTTAGATGGTCAGATCAGCAGCAGGCCCTCACCCCTAAAGTTTTAGATGGTCAGATCAGCAGCAGGGACTCACCCCTAATGTTTTCGAGGGTCAGCTCAGCAGCAGGCCTTTTCCCGTAATATTTTCGATATGCTCCAATAGTTTTTGAGGGTCACCAGCAGGCCATCAATCATAATTTTTCAAGGGTGTGTATGATGCCCTCCTTTATGTGTAATAAAGGGTGTATTGGAGTGTCGGTTCCTTGTAATTTTTGGCAGCCCTTCCCCTTAGTGCATAGGCTTTATGAGTGTAGGAGTCCCACTACCCGAATTGTACCACAATGTGAATGAGGCCCTCCTTTATGTGATATACAGGTTGTATCGGAGTGCCTCTTTCTTGTAATTTTTGCCAGCACTTGCACTTTATATGCAAGTAATATATATGAACGAATGTTTCCTAAAAATAGATTTTATCTTTGGTTTTGTGCATATTATTGTCAGTCTGTAAAAGTGGAGTACTACCTGGACAACATTGTTTCCAGCAGCTACCTGGGAGTCCAAGATGCATCCAGACATCCTCCCCATGCTGTTTCCGAACCATTTCAGTGGTGTTTCCATCAATTTCTGACCTTTTCCTGAGAACCAGACACCCCTCCTCTTCAGAGCAGGGGGTGCCTGGTTTAATCCCATTGACTTCCATTGTGCCGAGCACCCAAGCATCCCGAGGTGTTCTACTCGAGCACCCGAGCACTTAGGTGCTCAACCAACACTACTAAATATAAGATTCTCAGCAAATACTGGATCTGAACATTTAGAAGAAAATTACGTGAAAATAAACCCTACTTGTGCCGTAAGTGCTAATAGATGTCCTATGAGAAATAATTTTATTTCTGCAGGGAAATACAACTCTCTGCTGACAAGTCATTTTATTTGGGGAACACTTGCAGGGAAATGCATGCAATATTTTAGCAGCTCTGTTCTTTGCCCCAACTGTATTGATTCACTGAAATTGACTCGCTCTGGAAACTAGCTGTTCTTTGAAAAGTTAATCAAGTACAAGTGAAGACAGGTCGATGTGAGTAATACTGCGAGAACAGCGGTAATGAGAAATTGACAGCAGGGACACAGAAACTGCAATCAGATTAGGACATTTATTTTATGAAGGAAGGAAACCCAGAGCTAATCCAGAAAAGAAATACTTGCAGAGAAAGAAATCAGAAGGAACCGCTTCCGATATAAGTCATTTATATCTTTAAATAAATATTTTTAGCTTATAATAAACTCACTAAAATTATTGTGGGATTGTGCCCCACGTTCACATTGTGAGGAAAGAGGGTGAAGATAAGCTGAAACTGAATAGTAATTTCTATGGAGCAGTAGATTATGTCCCCTAACATGCTGTCATAGAAGGAAATGTGTGACCTGTCTTCTAATCTTCATATTTTTTCCACCTTATCCTTGTCCCCCCAGTGGTGACATCATGAAGGCGGTTGTAGAAAAGGTGCGCGCCTCTCAGAGGATTGGTCCACCTCACCCCACATGGTGGAGTCATATGACCTCCAGCTAATATCCATGGTAACCTCTGTGTGCAGCACGGACAGCAGATAGATAGGCTGGGAGTTACTCCTTAAAGGGGTTATCCAATATCATAAACAGCCCCCTATGTGTCGGGCCCCTCAGAGGGAATACACTTACCCCGCTCTCTGCGGTGCTCCTGGTCCCCGCATCGCCGCTGCTGCTTCTCCCTGTACACGGATGAAAACATCCAGTGTCGGGGGAAAGCAGGCAATGGCAGGCGGGGAAGAGCCTCCCTAGCGTCACCTGCGATTTCTGGATTTAGAAACAGACTAAATTAGAAGATATTCCTACAAGAGCGCCATTGGGATGACACCCCAGTAAACTTCTGATATGCGTATCTTCAGACCAACTTAACCTGATTTTGATTTGTAACATTCTCAGACAGAGAAGAACATGGAGAGTAATGTGGGCTTCAAAAGGTGGGGTTGATTAATTAGGACACCCACGCAATTCATTCCATGAACATATTTTATAGCAAAGGAAGAGGTACCATTAATCATGACGTTGCCAGGGGATGGGTGGTAGGATTTTTCACTCATCAATTTATCTACAGCAGATTGTCTGTTTTCAGATGTATACAACATTATTTTAAAGTTGAAAAGTTGAAAATCGCCATCAATTGTGTCATTTGACAGGTACTATTTGGAGAACACGACAGGAGAGAGGTGCACAACTGCCCAGTATTACCTCTTCAGCTCAATTGATAAATGGTAAATGTCATTTTCAAAGCTTAAAACATTAAAGGAGTTGTCCGAATTAAATAAAAACTTGGGCAGCAGCTGTAAATGTATTAAAATAACAAAAGAAGCCATACTTACCAGTTTTCTCCCCTGCCACTTCCAGCATCAGGCTGTGGTCCTCCCCACCGTTGAGATGTTACATGCACACCGCATCCTGTGAACTGCTGAGGCCAGTAATTGGATGCATTGGGACCTGTGTGCACGGAGGGTCACCACTGCTGCAGGTCCAGAGCGCAACACTGAAAGCAGCGGGAAGGGGGGGGGGCTGTAAGTATTACTTAAATTATACATTCGTTATACATTCACAATGTTTCCAAGGCTGAATATGGAATAGCCAACTGCAAGATGGCTGACTTCAAACAATTTTCCAGGTGGACCAAAAGGGGTGCACAATCATTCATGATATGTACTGCAATTCCCACAGCGGGATGCTGGTCCTCCAACGGGTAGCATGGTGGGTGTTGACGAAATATATAACCCTTCCACAAGCAGCAACGTTCAAAAGCATAGGCGCCTGTTACCTTTGCAATTACAAATTCTCCTTAATGATCCTAAACAGTCTGTGAATATCTGTTCTCTCTCTCTTAGGGGTTTAACACTTGCCCTCAGCATTTAGGGATGGAGAACCCCCCCATAGCAGGCCTCACACTGCACAGACCCATGCAGCGCCTCACACTTCGGCTGCCTAGGCCAGACTTACTGGCTGATACAATCCAAGTACACAGTTACTCCCCCAGAGGAGGCAGGTCCTGCCTTCTCCCGGCTGAGTAGGGCACAATGAACTTAGTAGTGCTACCATGTACAGGTCTTGGAATAACATTATGTCGCTGCCTTTCTTTCCTCTCGGCCCTGATCAAGCCTGAAGATGACAGACCAAGGCGTCACAGCAGCCCAGCACAAAACAGTAAGTCTATGTATGGATATAAAGCAAGTCTAGTGAAGATTAGAGCTGAATCTAGCCAAGGGCTCACTGCGCACAGTGCTTCTACTTCCGGCGGCTGCTTCATGAATTATTATCACAGAAATGGCAGGTCAGTGAATGTTACGGAGCATTAGATTGCATAGAAAGGGGGAATATAAATGTAATTTTAACTCTTAAGACTCCTGTGCCCAGCCTACTGTCTCCCAGGGAAGCACGGGAGGCAGAAGCATAGCGTCTGGCTGCACAGCCTGTCTTTTCTAATCGGAGACGGATGGCCCTTAGCAACGCTCTTTTGAAGAGTGCTGCTAAGGGCCATTTCAGCCCCAGTTTTCTACCAAAAATAAACGTTTTGGCTAAATAAAGTCTATTGCAAAATTGTTACATATCACTTTCCCTACACTTTAGCAAAAAAAAATAAAAAAAATATGACAGTTATCCTTTAACCCCTTAAGGACTATTTCACCTTAAGGACTTGGCCATTTTTTGCAAATCTGACCATTGTCACTTTAAGTGCTGATAACTTTAAAACGCTTTTAGGGCTCTTTCACACCTGCGTTCTTTTCTTCCGGCATAGAGTTCCGTCGTCGGGGCTCTATGCCGGAAGAATCCTGATCAGTTTTATCCTAATGCATTCTGAATGGAGTGAAATCCGTTCAGGATGCATCAGGATGTCTTCACGGAACGGAACGTTTTTTGGCCGGAGAAAATACCGCAGCATGCTGCGCTTTTTGCTCCGGCCAAAAATACTGAAGACTTGCCGCAAGGCCGGATCCGGAATTAATGCCCATTGAAAGGCATTGATCCGGATCCGGCCTTAAGCTAAACGTCGTTTCGGCGCATTGCCGGATCCGACGTTTAGCTTTTTCTGAATGGTTACCATGGCTGCCAAGACGCTAAAGTCCTGGCAGCCATGGTAAAGTGTAGCGGGGAGCGGGGGAGCAGCATACTTACCGTCCGTGCGGCTCCCGGGGCGCTCCAGAGTGACGTCAGGGCGCCCCACGCACATGGATGACGTGATCACATGGCACGTCATCCATGCGCATGGGGTGCTCTGACGTCACTCTGGAGCGCCCCGGGAGCCACGCGGACTGTAAGTATACCGCTCCCCCGCTCCTACTATGGCAACCAGGACTTTAATAGCGTCCTGGCTGCCATAGTAACACTGAAAGCATTTTGAAGACGGATCCGTCTTCAAATGCTTTCAGTACACTTGCGTTTTTCTGGATCCGGCGTGTAATTCCGGACAACGCAAGTGTGAAAGAGGCCTTACTTACCCAGGCCGTTCTGAGATTGTTTTTTCGTCACATATTGTACTTCATGACACTGCTAAAATTGGGTCAAAAAAGTTAATTTTTTTACATTAAAAAAAAAACTAAATTTACCCCAAATTTTGAAAAATTAGCAAATTTCCAAGTTTCAATTTCTCTACTTCTATAATACATAGTAATACCTCCAAAAATAGTTATTAATTTACATTCCCCATATGTCTACTTCATGTTTGGATCATTTTGGGAATGATATTTTTTTGGGGGGGGATGTTACAAGGCTTAGCAGTTTAGAAGCAAATCTTGAAATTTTTCTGAAATTTTCAAAAACCCAATATTTTGGGACCAGTTCAGGTCTGAAGTCACTTTGCAAGGCTTATATAATAGAAACCACCTAAAAATGACCCCATTCTATAAACTACACCCCTCAAGGTATTCAAAACTGATGTCCCATTTGAAGCCCCCCTGATGCACCCCTAGAGTAGAAACTCCATAAAAGTGACCCCATCTAAGAAACTACACCCCTCAAAGTATTCAAAACTGATTTTACAAACATCGTTAACCCTTTAGGTGTTCCACAAGAATTAATGGAAAATAGAGCTACAATTTCAAAATTTCACTTTTTTGGCAGATTTTCCATTTTAATAATTTTTTTACAGTTACAAAGCAAGGGTTAACAGCCAAACCAAACTCAATATTTATGGCCCTGATTCGGTAGTTTACAGAAACACCCCATATGTGGTCGTAAACTACTGTACGGGTACACGGCAGGGCGCAGAAGGAAAGGAATGCCATACGGTTTTTGGAAGGCAGATTTTGCTGGACAGTTTTTTTTTACACCATGTCCCATTTGATGCCCCCCTGATGCACCCCTAGAGTAAAAACTCCATAAAAGTGACCCCATCTAAGAAACTACACCCCTCAAGGTATTCAAAACAGATTTTGCAAATGTTGTTAACTCTTTAGGTGTTCCACAAGAGTTATTGGCAAATGGAGATGAAATTTCAGAATTTCCATTTTTGGGCAAATTTTCCATTTTAATCAATTTTTCCCAGTAACAAAGCAAGGGTTAAGAGCCAAACAAAACTCAATATTTATGGCCCTGATTCTATAGTTTACAGAAAAACCCCATATGTGGTCATAAACAGCTGTACGGGCACACAGCAGGGCGCAGAAGGAAAGGAATGCCATATGGTTTTTGGAAGGCAGATTTTGCTGGACTGGTTTTTTTGACACCATGTCCCATTTGAAGCCCCCCTGATGCACCCCTAGAGTAGAAACTCCCAGAAAATGGCCCCATTTTAGAAACTACGGGATAAGGTGGCAGTATTGTTGGTACTAGTTTAGGGTACATATGATTTTGGTTGCTCTATATTACACTTTTTGTGAGGCAAGATAACAAGAAATAGCTGTTTTGGCATCGTTTTTATTTTTTGTTATTTACAACATTCATCTGACAGGCTAGATCATGTGATATTTTTATAGACCAGGTTGTCATGGATGCGGCGATACCTAATATGTATACTTTTTTTTTTATTTATGTAAGTTTTACACAATGATTTCTTTTTTGAAGCAAAAAAAATCATGTTTTAGTGTTTCCATAGTCTGAGAGCCATATTTTTTTTTTCACCTTGAGTAGGGTATGATTTTTGCGGGATGAGATGACGGTTTTATTGGCACTATTTTGGGGTGCATGTGACTTTTTGATCGCTTGCTATTACACTTTTTGTGATGTAAGGTGACAAAAAATGGTTTATTTAGCACAGTTTTTATTTACATTTTTTTACGGTGTTCATGATACAATTTTTACGGCATTTGATGATACAAAGCAGTTTCCAGAAAATTACTTTTACCGTCAAAACATTTAAACCTTAAAATGCTTTTGCTACCTATAAGACTGGAAACACACATTTTTTATGCAGTTTGAGGTGCGTTTTTTAATGTTGTTTTTTTAATCAATGCTTGAAGTGAATTTGGCAGGAAAAAGTCCTTCTGTTATACTGTATTTCCATTCCTTTTGAATCCACTCCTGGTTTTGATCAAAGAACTGCATCAAAAACTGCATATATGATTCCAGCTTCAAGTGTGTACTCCAAGTCTATGAAATCAGCCTATACTGACAAGATCAATACAGATTGTTTGTGATCACAAATAGTGGTTCTCTCAAATGGCAAGAAAATATAATAAAATATCCAAGATTACAATAAATCTCAAAATCTTTTATTTTAGGCCTCATGTACACGATCATATGTATTCTGAGGTCTGCAAATTGAAGGTCTGCAAAATACAGATAATGTATCCACTTTTTTTGTTGAAGTCAATGGGTCCATGGTCCACATTTTGCAGCCAAGTATAGGACATAGTGCATACTTTTACGAAATGGACATACCGATGCAGAAAGCACAGGGGTCATCCGCAAAATGCATACACCTTATCCATGGAAGCCAATGGGTCTGCAAAAAAATGCGGATGGCACATGGACTGCAAATTGGACATGATTGTTTGGATGAGGCCTACAAAATATGGATTTAGTTGAATATGAAGGTATTCTATGTAACATGTCCAAAGGTTCAATTCTTCTGACGAATTTCATCTTTTTGGCCAAGAAATCAAAGGTCAGGAGCTTCTCCAGATCATCATTTATAAAAAGACATACAGATACAGTGGATATAAAAAGTCTACACACCCCTGTTAAAATGTCAGGTTTCTGTGATGTAAAAAAATAAGACAAAGATAAATCATTTCAGAACTTTTTCCACCTTTAATGTGACCTATAAACTGTACCACTCAATTGAAAAACAAACTGAAATCTTTTAGGTGGAGGGAAGAAAAAAAACTTAAAAAACGAAAAAAAATAATGTGGTTGCATAAGTGTGCACACCCTCTTATAACTGGGGATGTAGCTGTGTTCAGAATTAAGTAATCACATTAAAATTCATGTTAAATAGGAGTCAGCATACACCTGCCATCATTTAAAGTGCCTCTGATTAACCCCAAATAAAGTTCAGCTGCTCTAGTTGGTCTTTCCTGAAATTTGGTACAGTTTATAGGTCACATTAAAGGGGGAAAAAGTTCTGAAATGATTTATCTTTGTCTCATTTTTTAACTGAAACCTGACATTTTAACAGGTGTGTATAGACTTTTTATATCCACTGTATATCCAAGGGCACAAGATATCAACCTACAAAAAGGTAATACTGTTACCATGTCCACAGCTGGGAGAAAAAAGATGTTACTGCTGATCCGAGTTGTGCACATAATGAGGGTCTCATCATACCCAAAAGACCCGTTTTAGGAAGAAAAACAACAAAGTGAGGAAATGCCACAAAAAAGACCAAGGGACATTGCTGAATACATAGACAATTCTGCAAGCAAAAAGATGGGTGAGTAGGGTAACCTCTTTTTGGGACCTAAAAAAATTGTCCGGCTGGGATTAATAAATTACTATACTAAAAATGTCCAGGGGGGGAACTGCTAGATAGGCCCTATACTCTGCTACAGTACAAGATCTGAAGGACCTGTGATGACATCACCGTCATGTGATCAGTGCAGGCAGGCCTAAGAAACCATAGAAGTGCAGCAAGCCACTTAGAAGCTGGTGCAAAGGATGAACGTGCAAGTGGCCCTTATGAGATGATGTGTCATGGTGTAATCCCTCAGGATCGGTGCAGTGAAAAGGTGGTATGAGGAATAATCACAGTTCCTCACCTGCAGCAGAGTCTAGATGGCTGTAGTTGCTGGACAGTCTGCTGACTGTAATGCTGCAGCTATTTAGAATATCTGTAGTTTTGTCTTTGAAGTTTCTCTGGATTAGCAGTCTTACAGATAAGTTGGTTCTCTGGTCCCTTAGGCCCTATGAGCATGTACAATAGGGCTTGCTTCCTCACTCCTGCCTGCCCTAGCTAACACTGCCCTCTCCTGGCAAGAAGTATGACCAGTTGAATTTTACTACCAGGGGAGGAATGAGGTAGTTAGCTCCATTCCTGATGCCAACCATACTTCACCTGCTGGTGTACACTGCAAACATAAGATAACATAAACATTACATAACAAACCAAACAGTTGCAGATAAACTATGGGACTGAGGTACTGCACAAGTTGTAGTCCTCTTGTACTCCCTCTCTAAATTGTCTTCTTATGTCCCATAATAATGCCCTGGACATGCCGGGAGTTGTAGTCCTCTCCTCCTATACTCCCTGTCTGAATTGTCCTCTAATATCCCATAATAATGGCATGGACATGCTGGACGTTCTAGTCCTCTACTCTTATGCCCCCACTTTGAAACATCCTCTGATATCCCATAATACCTTCCTGGACATGCGGGGAGTTGTAGTCCACTCTTATTGTACCCTCTCGTTGAAATGTCCTCTGATATCACCTAATAACAACCTGTGCCTGCTATGAGTTGTAGTTCTCTCCTCTAATACCTCATCTCTGTAATGTCTTCTGATAAGAGCCTGGACATGCTGAGAGTTCTAGTCCTCTCCTCTTAGACCTCCTCTTTTTAATGTGCTCTGCTGTCACATTATATCAGCATGGGCATGCTGGGAACAGTAGTTCTCTCAGCTTATACCTCCTCCCTGAAATGTCCTCTGATGCCAGTATATAGAATGCAGGTTCCATTCTGTGTGTTGTATTGTCACCCACTGTTCCGGCTATGGTGTCCCCTTTTTGGGGTTATTAAAGTGTACAGTAATAGTGACAATCCCCCTTGATCAGCTGCTTGAATGGGTCACGGCACTCATACGAGAGCTGCTTCCTCTTCAACTTACTTCTCCATCTCATCCAGGTGCATGGAGTAGGCATGTGCTTGCATGGCCATCACTCCATTCATTCAGGTGACTAGGACCCCTACCATTCAGATACTTACCATGTATCCTTGGGATAGGTAATCATTTGTTATTGTGGGACAACCCCTTTAAGGCCTCTTTCACACTTGCGTTGTCCGGATCCGGCGTGTACTCCACTTGCCGGAATTACACGCCGGATCCGGAAAAACGCAAGTGAACTGAAAGCATTTGAAGACGGATCCGTCTTCAAAATGCGTTCAGTGTTACTATGGCAGCCAGGACGCTATTAAAGTCCTGGTTGCCATAGTAGTAGTGGCGGGAGCGGGGGAGCGGTATACTTACAGTCCGTGCGGCTCCCGGGGCGCTCCAGAATTACGTCAGAGCGCCCCATGCGCATGGATGACGTGCCATGCGATCATGTCATCCATGCGCGTGGGGCGCCCTGTCGTCACTCTGGAGCGCCCCGGGAGCCGCACGGATGGTAAGTATACTGCTCTCCGCTCCCCACTACACTTTACCATGGCTGCCAGGACTTTAGCGTCCCGGCAGCCATGGTAACCATTCAGAAAAAGATAAACGTTGGATCCGGCAATGCGCCGAAACGACGTTTACTTTAAGGCCGGATCCGGATCAATGCCTTTCAATGGGCATTAATTCCGGATCCGGCCTTGCGGCAAGTGTCCAGGATTTTTGGCCGGAGCAAAAAGCGCAGCATGCTGCAGTATTTTCTCCGGCCAAAAAACGTTCCGGTCCGGAACTGAAGACATCCTGATGCATCCTGAACGGATTTCACTCCATTCAGAATGCATTAGGATAAAACTGATCAGGATTCTTCCAGCATAGAGCCCCGACGACGGAACTCTATGCCGGAAGAAAAGAACGCAAGTGTGAAAGAGCCCTAAGCTGTGTATTCTGAAGCACAGCATACAAATGTTTCATAGTACAGCATACCCTAGAAAAGTTCCAAAGTCAATTAAAATAAGTGTAACATTAGTGTAAATTAAATAATTATCGATGAGCAGAATCCTCTCTAAACCTACTGATGGTGCCTGAATTAATTAACACACGAGTGGTGGCATTTTTAGGACATCATGTTGAGACATGTACTTTCAGGGGTCACTTGTATTTGAATACAAGCCATATCACAGGCAAACTGCTAAGGCAGCTCTAATCGTTCTTGACATGTTTCAGCTTTGTGTCATATCGCATTAAATGTGTTTTTCTGCTTCTTTTCAGTAGAAAATCACTGGGTATGGCTCAGAAGAACTGAGGTTTGGAAATCACAACCAGTATCTTAACTCAATTCATACTGCAGAGATGTCATACATATATCCCAAATAAGTGGTGAACTCTGGGTGATCAATAAGTAGCAGCTTAGGTCTACACATTGGCAGTGAATAAGTACTTGTAGCCGGAGAACCCTCTTGACTGAGGTTCGCTGCTATTTCATTCCAAGGAGAAATGGAGACAAATAACTTCAGGCTATGATTCAGGATGCAGCAAACCCTCTGGATTCAACCCAAACAATAATCTCCTTCTGCCCAAAACAGCCTCAAGATGTTTGTCTCATTTGTATTTTCCATATTAAACCACAATAGTATGAAGTTGAGAAAAAGGGGTAACCATGACTATGGCAAGTGGCTGATGATTCATTCATACTCAATGGGTCATATTGTTTGTATCTCAGTCATATGCTGTAGACCAGGGCTGCACAACAATGACTGCCATGTAACCAGACGCTGCACCTGCTCATTGTGTCATTGCATCACTGCATCCCTTTCCTGGGTGTAACAAGTGACCCTGTGGACCCACAGCCAAACTTGGACCATGAGCATATTCAGCAGCATGTTCAGAACATAAAAGGCATTTGATTATTTTGGTGCATAGTGATGTCACGGTAAAGGAATAACACACAGTGATGTCACAGTACAAAGATGATGTACACAGTGATGTCACAGTACAGGGATAAAGTACACAGTGATGTCACGGTAAAGGAATAACACACAGTGATGTCACAGTAGTGGGGTAATGTTCATAGTGAAGTCAAAACACAGCAATAATGTTCACAGTGATGTTACAGTACCGGACAAATGTACACAGTAATTACACAGTACAAAGATGATATACACAGTGATGTCACAGTGCAGGGATAATGCACACAGTGATGTCACAGTACAGGGATAATGTACACAGTGATGTCACAGTACAGGGATAATGTACACAGTGATGTCACAGTACAAGGATAATGTACACAGTGATATCACAGTAAGGAATAAAGTACACAGTGATGTCACAGTACAGGGATAATGTACACAGTGATGTCACAGTACAGGGATAATGTACACAGTGATGTCACAGTACAGGGATAATGTACACAGTGATGTCACAGTACAGGGACAATGTACACAGTGATGTCACAGTACAGGGAAAATGTACACAGTGATGTCACATTACAGGGATAATGTACACAGTGATGTCACAGTACCGGGATAAAGTACACAGTGATGTCACAGAAAGTAATAAAGTACACAGTGATGTCACAGTACAGGGAAAATGTACACAGTGATGTCACAGTACAGGGATAATGTACACAGTGATGTCACAGTACAGGGATATAGTACACAGTGATGTCACAGTACAGGGATAATGTACACAGTGATGTCACAATACAGGGATAAAGTACACAGTGATGTCACAGGAAGGGATAGAGTACACAGTGATGTCACAGAACAGGGATAACACACAGTGATGTCACAGTAGTGGGGTAATGTTCATAGTGAAGTCAAAACACAGCAATAATGTTCACAGTGATGTTACAGTACTGGACAAATGTACACAGTAATTACACAGTACAAAGATGATATACACAGTGATGTCACAGTGCAGGGATAATGCACACAGTGATGTCACAGTACAGGGATAATGTACACAGTGATGTCACAGTACAGGGATAATGCACACAGTGATGTCACAGTACAAGGATAATGTACACAGTGATATCACAGTAAGGAATAAAGTACACAGTGATGTCACAGTACAGGGATAATGTACACAGTGATGTCACAGTACAGGGATAATGTACACAGTGATGTCACAGTACAGGGACAATGTACACAGTGATGTCACAGTACAGGGAAAATGTACACAGTGATGTCACATTACAGGGATAATGTACACAGTGATGTCACAGTACCGGGATAAAGTACACAGTGATGTCACAGAAAGTAATAAAGTACACAGTGATGTCACAGTACAGGGAAAATGTACACAGTGATGTCACAGTACAGGGATAATGTACACAGTGATGTCACAGTACAGGGATATAGTACACAGTGATGTCACAGTACAGGGATAATGTACACAGTAATGTCACAATACAGGGATAAAGTACACAGTGATGTCACAGGAAGGGATAGAGTACACAGTGATGTCACAGAACAGGGATAACACACAGTGATGTCACAGTAGTGGGGTAATGTTCATAGTGAAGTCAAAACACAGCAATAATGTTCACAGTGATGTCACAGTACAGGGATAATGTACACAGTGATGTCACAGTACAGGGAAAATGTACACAGTGATGTCACAGTACAGTGATAAGGTACACAGTGATGTCACAGTCCAGGGATAATGTACACAGTGATGTCACAGTCCAGGGATAATGTACACAGTGATGTCACAGAACAGGGATAATGTATACAGTGATGTCACAGTACAGGGATAATGTACACAGTGATGTCACAGAACAGGCATAATGTACACAGTGATGTCACAGTACAGGGATAATGTATACAGTGATGTCACAGTACAGGGATAATGTACACAGTGATATCACAGAACAGGCATAATGTACACAGTGATGTCACAGAACAGGGATAATGTATACAGTGATGTCACAGTACAGGGATAATGTACACAGTGATATCACAGTACAGGGAAAATGTACACAGTGATGTCACAGTACAGGGATAATGTACATAGTGATGTCACATTACAGGGATAATGTACACAGTGATGTCACAGTACAGGGATAATGAATACAACAATGTCACAGTACAGGGATAATGTACACAGTGGTGTTATAGTACAGGGATAATGTACATATTGATGTCACAGTACAAAGATGATGTACACAGTGATGTCACAGTACAGGGATAATGTACACAGTGATGTCAAAGTACAGGGATAATGTACACAGTGATGTCACAGTACAGGGATAATGTACACAGTGATGTCACAGTACAGGGATAATGTACACAGTGATGTCATAGTACAGAGATAATGGTAACAGAAACATTCTGCTAAAGGCCTAAAAAAATCAGAGCTCTGCACCTGAGGACTTCAGGTTGAAGATAGATTTATTAAAACATTAAAAATACATAAAAACTAGCTACACGTTTCGGTGGTAGTCCGCCACCTTCATCAAGCTACCAATACAGGAAATACGCATTAATATATAGCCAAGAGATCGTAAATGGAAGTTAACCGTTCATAGTCAAAAAGAGCAAAGAGAAGAATTTAACCCTTAAAGAACTGGCAGACAGGAGAGTTAACCATATACATGCCTGCAAAAAGAGCTATATAAATATAAAGTCCCACATAGGTGATGCAAGGGATGCAAATTATCCAAATAGATCGATAAAAGTCCAACCATCAATCTCATGGTAAACATGAAATACAGTACCAGATGAAAATAAAGTGTCAGTGCTAAAGTGGTTCCGTGATTTCCCCAAGTGTGATATAGTCCTGTGGATCCAGAGAAAAAAGAAAGATGAAGTGAACATCGAGAGACACCATTCAGACATCTATAATGAAAGCAAGAGCACATAAATCAGCCCATCCATTATAATACATATACATTTACATACAGCACTGAATAACACATCAATGTGAACACATGTAACAAAAAGTGCACAGAAAATATGCCAGTCAACGTTTTATGGTTTCCAGCATCAGGGAACAGACGGGCTCAAATAATTTTGTACAAAACGATTTGCCAAGTATCTCGCACTTATAGTGTAGCACTTGTTATTATTATGCAATTTTGTACTCTATATTGCAGTTTATTGTCGCATTGTATGTTTCTGTCTTTTAATGTTGTTCCCTGCCATAGCGATGTGCTACTGCGGTTTGGTATGTGCTGACTGACCCCCTTTTTGGCTTTTCTTTGCAGTTTGTACTGGAGGTGTGGCTGCCTCCTCGGTCATGCACTCCTCACCACCCTGTCTGCCCTATGGGCTGATTTTAATTAGTGTTAGTACATAGTCAGGCCTGTTGTAGGAAATCTATAGCTAAATTCCCTGGAGATGGTAATACTGGTAGCCGGTTTATGTCAATCCAGCTGAGAAAAGGTCCCTGTTTTTTGTAGGGCAGAATTCACAACACTTTTGGGATACCCTTCAACAAAAACATGATTTCTAATTATATTGGACTGAGTTATAAAATCTTCATTATAAATACAATTCTGACAAATTCTATGGAACTGGCTATAGGGCACATTGCTGAGCCATGGAGTATGATGGCCACTGTGGTATTCAATGTAGCTGTTTACATCTACAATTTTGAAGTGTCTACAGATAGATATAGTTTCAGAGGGACATTTACATTTTTCCAATTCCAAGAAGACAATGGAAGTAGAGGAGTAGTTAGGGGTAAATATCAGGCCCTAGCCATTGGTAATTAGTGTAGAAACAAACTCCGTGGCTTCAATTTCCATGCCCAGCCATATAAAGAAAAGGTCGTCTATGAAATGCAGTCATACAGTAGCCTGCCTGCTGTATGACTATTTTAGATGGAACCACCTCTTGTTCCTCCACTGGAGAGTCTTTTTCTATTAGGTATCACCTGTCATGCACCAGTAGCTATGTCATTTACATATTATTATGTAGTTGTTGACTCCAGTATGTGGGTCGTACCACTGAACTCATCTGTACCCAACTTAGAAAACGCTGCTATAACATTAGGAAGCATCTCCCCTGCCATAGTGTACCTCAACATTTTGCCCTGGCACATGATAGGAATCCTAGTGACCTAAAATTGGTTGTTATTGATCATATTCTGAATAAGCTTTCATCTAGGTTCACGTCACTAGGTAACAGGGAATCCTTTTGGATTTTTATAAAAACTCTGTTCCCTGATGGTCTTAATGAGATGGTGGCACATTTTCTGTGCCCTCTTTGTTTCATGTGTTCACATTGGTGAGTTATTTAGTGCTGTATGCAAATGCATATGTATTATAATGGATGTATTCACTTAT